>NC_081411.1:19325893-19444893 GCF_030272615.1 Cryptomeria japonica
AAGCATCTTGCCTTGTAGTAATGTCTTGCTATCATCCCTTTTCAATTATCTAGTGCCCAACACATTCTTCACGGACCACCACTCTCAAGAAGATGTTAAGGAGACATTTTTTCTATGGCCAATGACAAAGGACTTGGTTTAAATGGTCTTTCATGTGAGTTCTACAAAGCCTTTTTGGATATGGTAGGCAACAACGTCCATATTTTTAGCTTAAAGCTATGTAATTTGGTTCTTTAGGTACAATTATAAATAAAGGCAATATTAAATTCATATCCAAGGCTAGTAACCCTGAAGACATTAATAATTGGTGGTTGATCATACTACTCAATGTCTCCTACAAAATAATTGCTAACACTTTGGCCCTTAAGCTCTACACAATGCTTCTTTTAATTGTTTAGGTGGAACACACCAAATCCATTAAATCCAAGTTTATTTCAGATAATATAAGTGTCATTTGGAAAGGAATTCATTGGGCTCATTATTCCCAACAACCTATTATCTCTATCAAAATTGAATTTGCAAAATCTAATTACCATATTGAATTGACATTCAACCCTTCCGTGTTACATGTCCTTGGATTCAACCCTTGGTTTGTCCAAATGATTCAAATACTCTTTGTATGCCACTACTTGCATGACCATTTCCAATTAGCAATTAAATTCTTTTGAAATTTTTAAGTCTACTTGACAAGGTTTCACCCTTATCCAAGCTCTTCATATTTTTGCAATTGAGGGCTTTGGCTACTTATGGGAACAAATTGTCTCCCAAATGTGTGTTTGGGGGATTTCCATTCCCTGGTCCTCCCAACAACTTGTCAATGGGAATTACATGGTAATGAATCCTTTCTCACTTTTGTTGAATAAGAGAACAATAGCAAGCAAGTTAATCGATGTCTGGAATATTTTTACCAAGCCTCTATAAGATCAAATGGAAAATCAATCTTTTCTATAAGTGTTCTTTCCCACCACCTTTATGAACGACCTTCACTGGTTTACCTTAACACTAATGAATACATCTTCTTTTCTGCCATGTATTGCCTTTAGGAGTATTGCCTTTAGGAATAAATTCAGATCCCCAAATTGAGGATTGTTAACAAGAGTGAGGAGTGTGTTTATTAAGGGCACATTCAAGGAATGCGTTAGAAGAATGGTTTTCTTGTGGATTGGATTGCTGAAAGATGTCGACAAGTTATTGGAAGAGAGGGAGAAAGTGTGGGGAAGCGGAAAAGAGACTACCCACTAGTAGAGCAATATAATGTTTGCATATATAAAATGAAATTTTAGAATTCTATGTTTTTCGTTGGCTCTCATATAAATCCAGGATTCTGTGTGGATAAGAGTTGTACGATCTTTCCACTGCCGTGTGCATCTCAGTAACTAAACAAACGAGAATGATTATTCGTTGCGAGACACCATGGAAAAAGTAAAGTAAATGAATATAAGACGCCAAAACTCTATCCATTTACGTTGTCACGTACATGTATGAGAAAGGACGAAAGTTGTTTGGACGAAAATTCTGCTGTTTTCATAGAGCAGAAGTTGTTTTGAGTAAAATTCTGCTCTTTTCATAGAGCAGATTTTAAATATTTGACTGTATAATTTATTCAAAAAATTCGTAATGTTCATGTTTCTCGGTGGAAACTCGAGAGGTATAAAGGGCATTAAAAAGCACACGAGTTCCTCTTTTGCGGAAGAAAGAACAAAGTTCCATGATATACCACAATTTAGGGATTTTGTCTATAATCATCGCATATGCAAAAAAAATTAATTGAATGATTGTTCAACATATAACATACCAATCTTACCTGTATTCTTTTCCTTGGGTCAAATTGTTGCAGAGAGTTAGTTTCATTAATATCAGAAAAAGATTATTAAATTTTAGTTATAAAAAGTGAAAATTATGATTTTAATGATTTTAATGATCTTAAGTTGTTCAATTTGTGCAAGAGATCACATTTTTGTGAAGTCTTACTACATACTTAGTCTAAAGGCTGACCATTCAGTTAATTTCATACCTTGTCTAGTCAATATAGGCCTTATCTTCTTGGTCTAGGAAAATGTCTTGAATCTCCAAGTCTTCATTAGCATCGACATAAACTTCCTGGTTTAGGCAAATGTCCTCTCCAAATCTTCATCAACATCAAATGAAGAGTCCATACATGAAAGGAAATATATTGAATTTGCAACCATCAAAATACAAAATTGAAACTTAAAAAAGAAAATTCAAATGTTGGCAAGTAAAATTGAAAAACACCAAGAAAAACAAAATCTAGAATTAATTTGGTGCAAAGAAAAAACGTCAACTACAAATCTATTTCCTAGATTTGATCTCAAGCAAATTGATCAACCTCCCAAGACCTGCAAACAACTATAAAACTTCACATTGTAGAGTAGATAATTAACTAGAAAGATAATTATATTGAGATGATAAAACAATGTACATGAGCCGGCTTATGAAGCAATGACAAGAGAGATAAGTACCAATGAGATGCAAGGGTAGGTAGGGAGTAGATAACATCCAACTAACTAGGTACAAATACCTATGCACTTAAGAAATATCAAATTATGATAACTAATACCCAAGTGGAACTTAAGCATAATGAATAAATAATATATTTACTCTAGCATATTATAAAATGATTACCAAGACTTTGACTCTTAATCTTAGGTCTATGTTTATTAGATTATTCGTTTTGAACAAAGTAACTTCAATAAATTCATATTCATTTAACATAATACTATTATTGTGTGAGAAGGGATAAAATGGACTTAACATTATTAGCATCTTACCACTTTAATTATTAATAATTTTAAATTCTACAATCATAATAGATGACCATTTATCTTTCTAACGCTCTAGGATCTTTGATTTAGGTCTCACTAAATCTATTATGTGCATATGTTATTAGCTAATGTCTTAACTTATAATGCTATTTATGCTGAAATAATAAATATAATAGATAAATAAATAAACACTTCAAAATGGGATGATGTCTTTATCATATGAAAAGAAAATAATAAATAATAAAACATTAAAATACAACATTTAAAACAAACATTACTCATGATCATTTGAACATATTTAGCTTATTATTGACTCTTCAATAATAATTAGTATAAGACAAATTATCTTTAACTCACATATTCATTTGATTCCATTATTTTCCTTTAAAATATTAATATAATTATTTTGTACTATTACAAGGTTCAACGTAAGACAACTTCATACAAACTGGAGGTTACCCTTGAAATATGTGGGGATGTCATCATGTACATCATTGCTCAATCGTTGAGGTCACCACATGACTCTGATGGTCCACATTTTCTTCACAGTCAGTCTTTGAGATAATCAGTATTCCATCTAGAAAGGAGAGCAATGTGACGTGTGAAATTGTCCGCCACAGACGACCTTGACTATGTATCACTTGACCTACTATTCTTCTGATCAAGAGTCTTGCTCTGGATCGTACTCAAAAGCCTGAAAATAGAAGTAAGTAGTGGTAACTCATTAATTACCTGTCAAATCATCTGTCAAAATTCTCAAGTGATTACCTCCGCGTTTTACAGCCGCAGAAGAAAATATTAACTTGCGCAATTTCCAAACGTAAAAGGTGCAGATTCAATCCAAATAGTCTGGAGTACATGTACACCGTTCAGTGCAACATTTGTGACAAGGAATTCTTAGCAACTTAACCTTTTCCAAGAAAATGCTAAAGTACAGATGATCCGAATTATGGATTCAGATGACAACACTTGAGTGAGACACTGGGGTATTGTGGATTTGCTTACACAAACAAGGTAAACACAGAATTGAAGCAAGCGAAAAAGTAATCCATTCTATTAGAAAATCCAACATATAACAATTCATGAGATTCCAAGGGTCACCAAAACCCCTTGAGAATCGAAACTCAACTGTCATATTTGTTTATTACATAATAAAATCAAAACCTACGAAATTTTCAAAAACTATATCAAATTTTGTCCTAACTTTAACCTTGACTAGACCTAACTTTCTACTCAGGACTTGAAATTGTGAGCCGTTTAACTCGTTGGATATATAAATAGCTCTTCCTATCCCTTAGGTAATGTTTGAATCACATTCTAGACTGGTTGTCCTCCTACTCCTAACATTCCTTCTATATATTTTATGGTTCCACCTCCATCATCGTATAAAGTATAAAGAGGTAAACACTTGACATGTTCTATCTCTCAACCTTTAGTGGTTCCTTGTATTCCTAGAGAAAATGAAGAAACAAAATCAATGATGAGTGATACCCAACCTCCTCCTATAGAAGCTTTGAGTCGCATTGACAAAATTTATAGTGCAAAACAATGTTAATGAAGTTGTCATGCCAAGGCTCATGAGCTTGTTGCAAGAAGTGAGTCTTCTCCTAAGTAGTCAAATGTTAATTTGATCCTTGTTTCTCAACCTCCCTTGCCATTACCCACACACAGAGAGGAGCCTTACCTTTGGCAACCTCGTTTAAAGCTGATGTTATCGATTCTAAGCTCAATTGTTCTTCTTCTTCTATCAGATATCCTAATGTGATCAATTTATATGATGATTTTGATGATATAATTGAAGCTGTTAATTTTGATTTATCTTCGATGTTTTCATAGGTATTAACTTTAGCCTTTAGTGACACACTTTGTGATTTATCATTAGAGTATAGTCCATGTTTGGCATGAGAAATAGCTTCATCTACCATACTAGTTGTAGCTCCTTTTCAATCTTGTCCACCATTTGTATATAGTGATAAGAAATATTGGGAGGTTGAAGATTTGCTAGACTAGCTTATTTATACAATAGTTGAGCTTTTTTTTGTATGTTTGTTTAGTTGTAATGTGATTTCTCATAATTTGGCATGTCTTCTTAAGCACTTTTTTGATGACCCTTGATTTCTCCATTGATGTAAGGATACAAAGAGATCAAATTTGTCGTAACATTACTTTACTTGTATCTCACTTATTCTATATATGTCATATACATGTTTTTTGTCCGTATTCTTTTGTTGTAAAAATGCTTTTGTGTTGTCTATTGGAGATAATGCAAAGCATTGAGATATTTTTGGTCTCTACCATGTTAACCCCAAAATAACTTTGTTCATCTATGTTGATCTTCTTCCATTGCTCTTGTAGTTATACTACATTTGGGGGATGAAGTCAATTCATAATAATCATTTTAAATAATTTATACAGTCAAATATTAGAAAAATAATTTTTTAGTCAAACAGCTATCGTCCTCTTTAACAATCTAAATGGAGAAAGCGGCATCTAAATAAATTTTAGTTTATTGTTGACCTCTCATATGAGTAGGTGGGAAGACAATGTTATCGCTTTATAGTGCAACTCTTAGCCACACAAAATGCTGGAATTATAAAATTTTAAAATATGGAAGCCAAGGAAAAACACACAATTTTAAAATTTTAATTATCCATTACAACCATTTTAATTTACACCTTGCTGGTGAGAAATCTACTTCAGGCTTCCCCAAACTTTCTCCCTTCCAATGAATTTTCGACATCTTTCAGCAATCCAATCCATGAGAAACCTATTCTTCAAACACATTCCTGGAATGTGCTCTTAATAAACACATCTCTGGCTCTTGTTAACAGGCAATACATGGCAGAAATGATGTTAAATTCATTAGCAGGAACATCCTGCAAGTCTAAAGGTAAACCAGTGAAGGTGTTTTATATTAGAAACCCTAAAATAGTTATAGCAAGTGAATCCGAGTTCGCTGCTGTTGTGCAGTCCCTCACTGGAAATAAGAGGCCATCGCCCAAATCTGCTACTAATTATTCTTCATTGTCAACTACTTCTAAACGATTGAATAGGGATTGTTATGAAAGTCAAGTGAAAATGCCCAAGTTTGAAGGTCATTTAAAATTTCATTCAATTCCCAACAGTAGCCTGCAGCCTCCAATTTCTCATCAAATGCCTGCTGTCAGGGCAGACCGTGTTTCTACGTCCGAAGTTCAGCAGAAGCAGATGATTTCTGATATTTATAACCATCAAATGTTTGATACACTGCAAAGCCTTGAAGACGCCAATATTTTTCAGTTTTTGTTTGATGAGCTAATATGATGTATTCTGAACAATCCACAGAAGAAGCTCCCTTTATTGCCACTTCTGTAACAAGTCTAGACATTAGTTATATGTGTATCTCCCCTTCGTTTTTATACAGGACACTTTAGAACGAATGCTTATTTTACAAAGTTTAGTTTGTATTGTTATTTCTCCTCTTAGCATAACTAAGAGCTGACTAATGTGAGGCTAAAGAGTTTGCTTGCAGCAATTAAAAGACTTTAGTGTGAATTATTTTTGTGACTCTTTGTCTGCATAGTGCTGCTAATGGTTCCTTTCAATTATGTCTATGGAAGCACCTTTATATTGCAGAAGACCGAAAGAAAAAATGGTTTTAAATATGTTTTGTAATCTATCTGTTGCAGTAACTTCAAATTTAATGTTTTTCGTAGCATATTACTTTGTTTGAATTGAAGGTGGAAAAAACCTATAAAGCTTCAGTTCAAATCTAGAATGTTACAATATTCAATTTTTTTTATTGATCATTTGATCACATGATGATAAAAGTGTTTCAATTGTTTTTATATAGATTCTTTTAAAAAATTAATCATCATTACTAAAATTCACTAACAAATATTCAATAGTTTTCTTTTTAAAAATTATTTAAAACAATTATTTAATATCTCTCTCTTTATTTAATAATCTAGGAGAAATTACATATGTTAAATATTTTCCTTAACTAATAATTTTATGAATATTTCTATCAATTAATGTTTAGATCTACAAAATTCTAAATAAATTTTTCTATTATTTATTATGTTATTTATTGAATGATACTTGATATCTATGTGTTATTGCTTGCTCCATTTATGATATATAAAAATAATTTCCTTTCAATTATAACAGACAACTATCAATTATCAATTATCCTAACTCAAACATTCAAACTTGATTTCTATCACGTGTACAACTTTTTGACCCTGATTGTGATTTTTTCTCTACAATTCTTTGTATACAATTTTTCATAGATTGTTTCTTTCATTCTTTATTCCTACATACTTTTTTAGAACCATTCTTAAATTAACATATGGTTTAAGAGTAATTATTCAAACATTTTATTTTTATGTTCATACTTATTACAAGATGAACATTTGGAACATTGCAACTCTTGAACTAACTTATCTATAACAATGTCACTTATAGAAATATTTGTATTTTGTTTACCTTTAACATATTCAAACTCTTGAAAAGAGCGATGTGCGAGCGCGAGAGCGGGAGTGGAGTGAGGGTTTCGACTGAGGAGGCGCAGGATTTTGCGGATGATGAAGGCGACGGGGAGGATGAACTCTTCCCCTTGTGGGTTGGTTTCCTGCTTCAACGCCCTTCGGAGTGCTGCCTTGCTGCGATTCTAGATGGCCTTGCCTGCTGTGGAGGAGATGTGACGGATCCTCTGTGTGGGGTCCGCTTTCCCCTTATCGATCCTGGCTTTTGGAGTGTTGTGTCCCTTGTTCTTGTAGATGGAACTTCTTGTGGTCGGCTTGTAGAGACTTCTTCTTATGTGGAAGGTCTTTGGAGGGGGTCTAGCCCTTGCGGCTCATTTGTTATTCTGCAGGCTCTTGGTCCTCTATTTCGCAGTCGACAGAGCCTTTTTTCTATCAACGCTTGCCTTTTTTCCTCCTAGCGTTGGTGTTGGTGGGAGTGCGAGATGGTGCTTGGCATCCTTTGGTGGTGCAAGAAGGTCTCCATGCTTTCTATGATGGGTGTTGTGCCTGTCTTTGCTCTGTTCGTTGGAGTTGAGGCTTTTGTTGATGCCTTTGTTTCTTTCCCTTGGGTACAGTGGTGGTTCCTCTTATATGGGACCTGGCGGTATATCTCAAGTTTTCCCTTTGGGATGTCTTGTGCCTTGGGTTTTGAATTTGGCTCTTCTAAAGGGGGTTTTATGCCCTGTTGTGGGTCTTTCTCTGTCTATCCCCTTGGTCTAGCTTCTGTCTCTCATATCTCACCCTGCTGGGTTGTTTCCTTTTAGTCCTATTGAGGTGGCCACTTTTTTTATTGAGATTGAGATGGTGGGGTTCGGTAACAATCGTTATCCTATTGAGGTCGATTTGGTGGTTGTGATGTTTGTCGCCAGGAGTAAGGGGAAGACTGTAGATTACCCCCTGGTTGCTGGTGGTTTGTTTCTGGGCTTGACCATTGGATGCCTTCAGGGTCTATTGCTGGTCTATTGTTGGTGGTCTTGGAGGTTTGTTTTTGGTTGCTAAATCCTTGCTTTCAAGTCTTTTTTCTATCTTTCCCTATTGAGGTGAGGATTTTGGGGATGCTTGCTAGCTTGGATGATGTTATGCTTAGGCCTCCGTTCCAACTTAATGTGGTTAAGGGAGCCACTTCAAAACCCTTTTTTGTGGTTCTGGGAGCCTTATCAAAACCCAAGGATGAGGTTAGGGAAGCCTTTCAAAATCCCCATGTTTCTTCTGGTTGTGGGAGCCCTATAAAACCCACTTTTAAGGTTGAGGGAGCGTGGAAAAACCCCACTTATTGGTTTTTCTTCAGAGCTAGGTTGCATGCTGGTAATTTTCAAGGGCCTAGTATAGCTAGTCTTTGTTTTTGGTTAGGATATGGTTTTGCTGAAGATTTGCAGATGCTTTTGCTTCAAGTTAAGGGTTCCTGGGAAAACTCTGCTTGTTGGCTAAGGGTACCAGACAAACCCTTGTTTTCTATCTTCATGATCTATTTGGTGTTTTAGATCTGTTGGATCTGTCAACATAGTAATCTTGTTGGCTTCTGTTTAGTGTTGGTTGTTGGGTGTCTTTGATCGAGTTTCTTGCAGCGTCCTATTGCTAGGTCTGGATCCTTGTGTTATCCGGAGGTTTCAGGTCCCTTCAAACCTGTTGTATGGGTTTTCTAGTCCCCTCAAAACTTGTTTATCCTATTCAAAAACATATTCAAACTCTTTATTATGTGATTTCACTTTTGGTTTAATGGATTCTTTATTTAATTGTTCATACCTTTCAAGATGTTTCCCATCATAATTCATTTTTTTCGTAATCATCATTAAACAAACAATATTTACCAAAAAGATCCTTTATTATTATCACCACAACAGACAAAGTAGATTCAAACACATTGTTATCTCAAACCTTACACTTTTTATCTAAAACAATTTTATTATAAAATAGAAAATTATTTGTATCAAATGAAACATTATATAGTAAAAATTTAGACCTTAGACACTTATTTTCTTTTGATATGTTGCAAATTATTGATTTAATTAATTGATTAATCTTATGAATTAGTTTACTCTTTTAATTTTGATATCTCATCAAATTTTTTAAACTGTTTATCAAATCATTTCACAATAACTTTTCTTCTATAATACCCATTTCACACAATAAAATTTAATTTTCTTTATAATTTTTTACTACTATTTCTCATTAAAATAAACCATTCCTTTCTACAATTAAATTTATTTGATTGAATGGTTGTGAACTTTGCTGCTGTGATTCATTCTACAACAACCATTCAAATTTTTTCTTTCTTGCAAATACTACAATTGTTTGGTGGCTTTCATGCACCTTTCTTTCATTTATTCTACGATCTCTTAACACTTGTCAGGCAAGCTCTTCTTCTTATCCTTTCTGGGATGTTTAGTTTCTTCTGTGGCATCTTCTAACCTTATACAATGTCCACAACGTCCACTTGAAACACCTTCATTTTTGGCAATGCTCGACCTACAATTTCTTCAAGAATACAGCTATTCTTAGCAAAATATACATATTTCTTTCACCTCTTCAAACAATCTGCGATTTCCTTTTATTTTATATTAGGTCAGTGAACTAACGTTTAACAGGCGGGTTCACAAATTAAATCTATACTTTCTTTTGGTTTTCTGTGGCGTCAAAAACATTCCTCCATTTTCAAACGGTAACCTGGGCTACCAATATTAATTTTGACCAGCAAGTGATGAAAGAAAATGCAAATTTAAAGTGTGAGAAGGATTTTTTTGAAATTTGAGTTGGTGAAGTTTAAAAAGTGTAATTCAGAATTTAAGGCAGTTATGAAAAAATATTTATGAAAATTTATGTGAAAATGATATTCTAAAAATTAAAAAAATTACAGAAAGTTAAAAAGTAAAATGGAAAATTGAAAGAAAACTTAAAATTGTTTGATGAAATCAAGGAGAATCGAGATTTGTAAAAGAAGAATTTGGTGAAAAAAGAAAATGAGTTTTTGAAATCAAAGCCATTAGTTTATGAAGTCTCATGTGGCACAAAAGATATCTTTTGTTCCTTTGATAAATCAATTGATATAGATGATGTACTCAAAATTTGTTTAGGCAAAGATGGTCAAGTTGATAGTAAGGATTTGTGTGAATCTCCAAATTTTGTAGGTGCAAGTTGTAATGTCAAAAATTAAGGTTATTTTAAAATAATACTGGCTTGAAAAACATGCAAGAAATGCGATATAAAGGAAAAGGACTAGGAAAGCATGGGCAAGGAATAAGAGATCCCATTTAGCCAATGAGGAGGCTAAAATATTAAGGACTTGGGTATGGTAATAAAGATAGATAAGATGTTGTTAGTGTTATAGGTTCATGAAAATTAGCTTAAAGAAAGGAATGTATGCAGTGTTTGTATTGTCACATGGAAGGACACAAGAAAATGAAGTGTTGGGATCTTCACCCTTATAGAATTTGTGGGTTGAAGAATCATTTTAAACAATCATGTTGGAACAAAGAGAGGAATGAACAATCTATGAAAGGTAGTATGCATACTAATTATGGATGGTGTTGAACACATAGGATATTGAGAGGGTGGGGGCAAGGGCTGTTGAATTTATATCTTCTCAAATTAAATCAACTCAAACATCAATTTTAATTTTAATTTTCAAACTAGATTTACCAAAGGGAAAGTTAGAGGGATAAGCATGCAGAACATCATTCCACACGGGCACACCAAATATACGTATAAAACTCCATAGGGGAAGAACAATGAGAAAATCTACTTAGATCTACTCACAAAATCTAGCCTCACAAGTGATAAAAACAATGCATTATAATTTATGGGCTACAACCCAAAATAATTTGCAACTCCCTTAAGATAACATGTCTGTACAAATATCAATTGACAATTTGAAGTATTATGAAGATACATCTATCATATGTGGATGGTGCAGTTCCATTTTTTACACAACTCTTCAACTCTTCTCATACTTGCAAATGATTTGATCTTCTAAATATATATACTCCATGACATCTTAATTCATCAGCTAGGTCAGCTCCAACGGACCAACACAGATTTGAAAGCATGAATTACTTTACTAGTCAACCTCAAACACATATATCATGAAAATAATAAATTATAGATCAACACAAGTTTCAATTGATCTTTCCAACACATCTCCCAATTAAAGTACAAATGCATAGGATCATACCCCTAGTGAGAACACAAGTATTCTTGGCCCAACAACAACAAATCACCAACATCTATCCCTTTTGCTACTAGACAAAGACAAATATCATTATTCCAATCAAGATATGAGTATTGTTATCCTTGCAAGGTGTCCCTATGAACTTCGTTTACAACATATGATTGTTATGTATTGGTGTAAGTATGGAAGCCATTTGAACAAATGAAAATAGACCATGTTAGATTAACTATATCATACTAATTCTTTGAAGTATGGATTCTAGTATACAAATCATCTAAAACATGCATGGATTATTCCTTATACCTTTTTTATCATGTCCACAAATCCGCACAACCATATTTATCAATTCAGAGGAATGTAGAGCATTTTGGCTAGCTACTATGACACTTTACTCTACCATGGTGCAATCTAAAGAACAATCAATTCTAAATTTCTTTGTAGAAGATGCTATGACATGAAAACCTAAATATTACCTTCAGAGTGATTGACAATCTCAACTTCAGAATTGCAAGACAATCTTGCAATGTGGAGGAATTTGGACATGATAAATTGCCTTAAAAGATATTCTATTTATGTCTTGGTCAACTTTTTCAAATCATATCATGAAAAGTAGTGCATAAGATTGATGAGATATTATTGTGAACAACTTGAAATCATACCCTAACATGTGTTTGCATCTTCTCATCATAATTTAGACACACAAATTAGACTATCTATAATACATATGCATTATGAACATGAACTAGTACAACTGTGTACAATAGTAACTACTTACTCCTTGTCTCCCATATTGAAACAATGTAGAATCTTTGTTTGCAATATCTCCACAAGGTTGAACTATACCATAAATATAACATACAGATACCATATCAAGAATAGTCTCTCCCTTAGACATACAAGTGAGTTAGTATAGCATGGTTGACATCAATGACAACATACTGTATGGACTATCTACAACAATCTCTCCCATTCTCATTAATGGCAACACATATTTACATGGTATTTTCTCTCCCTCTTTGACATCAAGAAAAAAGGGTAAGGAGACATCATCAGATTTTGCTCCAAAATTATGCTCCCCCTAACTGTATTAGCCCATTACAAACTCTCCCTGAGATGTAGCAATAATCTCCTAAAAAATATTCCTCTATACAAGGGTGTGTGTACATTCTCTTTGCAAAGTTTATTCTTATCCTCCACATATTTACATATTCAAAAAGTTTATCTTATTAGGAGCTATCTACAACTCACTTAGAGGGTAAATTACCTTAAGATCAGCAAGAATTGTATTCCAATGTACTTTGGCTGAAGATAGGATGTAATTTTGACATTCAATTTGAATGTATAAGTCCTCAGCCTCATCAACATGCTTGTCACAATCATCTTATGATCAAGTTTCTTCACATCAGATAGGGAACCAGTCAAGGATATAAGTCTTAAGTCTTAAGTTTCCTGCTTCCTTTTAGTTGATTGAACTATCTCTTGATTAGCTCTTTTTGATCTTGAAGTAGTAATAGTTGTGAATGCAGATTTTCAACTTTTGCTCTAGTTGCACCATCTTCTACAAAATAATAAATAATGGAACATTAAAATGAAAGATCGAAACAACTTTTATGAAACAAACATCACTCATGATTATTTGAACATAGTAGCTTATTCTCGACTCTTAATTAGTAATTAGTGTAAGACAATTTATCGTAACTCGCATGTTCATTTGATTTCATTATTTTCCTTTAAAATATTAAAGTGTCTAATATAATTATTTTGTACTATTACAAGGTTCAACGGAAGAAAATTTCGTACAAATCAGAGGTTAACCTTGATATATCCGGGGATGTCATCATGTACATCATTGTTTAATCATTGAGTTCGCAACATGGCTATGATGGTCAACATTTTCTTCACAGTCAGTCTTTGAGATAATCACTATTCCATCTAGAAAGGAGAACAATGTGATGTGTGAAATTGTTCGCCACAGAAGACCTTGACTAGGTATCACTTGACCTACGATTCTTCTGATCAAGAGTCTTGCTCCGGATAGTGTTCTAAACCCTCGAAGTAGCCAGATCAGCTGTGAAAATTACCAGCCAAATCAGCTGTGAAAATTCTCAAAGTGATTGCCTCCGTGTTTTACAGCCGCAGAAAATATTATTAACTTTTTAAAACGCGCGCAATTTCGGAATGAAAAGGTGCAGATTCTATCCAAATAGTCTGGAGTGCATGTACACCGTTTAGTGCAACATTTCTGACATGGAATTGTGGGCAACTACCTAAACCCTTTCCAAGAAAACGCCAAAGCACGGAGGAGACGGCTGGCGCGGGAGTCTTTCAAGCACTGGTTCTCAATCATTCTAGAACTTCCATGTGCGTGACTTGCGCTAAACATTCATTTAATTCGGTCAAAGTAGTACTCATTCTTTTAAAGCATGTGCAAGATGGCTTGCTGGTTTCATATCTACTTCTTGTATTGGTCAAATCTAAAAAGATTGCAATAGAAAAAAATACCATTTCAGACAGAGGATTTTAGAGTCTACATGAAAGAAAATGGTATGATTAAGCACAACATGATAAATCACAACAAAAATGAGTTTAAATAATCTAGTAAGGATTATAATATAGTAAGATTGTATAAAATCAGTTGAATCCAATCAACTCACAAGTCACATTAATTTTTTAAATAAATATTCTTATTAAACATGATATTATTAATAATAAAATAGTATAATAATGACAATAAGAAATTTTGGGGGGTAAAAAGGTACATCAATAAAGTTTAAAAGAATAACACCTAAAAAAAAGACCAAAAACAAAGGTCAAGGCTAAAGAGCAATACACAATTAATGCAGCACCAATAGAGGAAGGATCTTTGATCATGAGGGTTTCCCCACACATTTCTAGGGACAACATCATCAATTGTCTCCCACCTAGTGAGAATGCCATCCTTTTCTTCAGGTTTCTCCTCGACAAGTTAAGTATAAATGGGAGATACAACAACTTAAAAAGGAGGGAACTTTCTTGAATCAAGCCAATCAACTTCTCCCCATAAAAGAGTAGAACCAGAGTGCTACCTATAGAGTTGCGACCATTTTCTATAAAGAATAGAGCTCTTATAATTCTAGGATCGAGGATCATGAGAATGAGAACATTGATAACCACAATCATGCCTAACTAAATGGTTAAATTTATGCCGACAACCTCTAGGAGAGGTAAAGAAAACTGACACCTTGACCACTGTGTAGGGAGTATTAGTCTAATGGTCAAGCAAATCTTGATACCATACATGTGTGCCAACAATAATACAATAGTGAACAAGAATTTTCTAGGCTTCATTACCTTAGATGACTCCAATGATCTATTTGGCATGCAAGGCAAAATGATTCCTCCAACATCATAAGGAAGGAAACAAAATTCCCAAGCAATATGGTGGAAACCATGGCATGCTTCATTGGAGGATTGAAGGCAATCTCAAGGAAGCTTTTCTATCTTTAAGTAAGTGGCTTTGGAGGGAACCCAACATGAGGATTAATAAGCATGTGTGGTGGCTAGGATTCATAACAAAACAACAATTTTCTAGCAAGAGAAAAAGATGATACAATATTGAAGCTTTTTGTAAATCTTACTAGAAACGCTTGCCAAATATTTGAAGAGGAGACCTAGAAAGAAAAAGGAATTCCTAGGAAATGGTAAAAGTTCCATGTTTAATCAGCTTCCACCCAAATGAGTGAAGCTAAATAGATTGTGGGGGGAAAGAACCCTTATAGAAAAGATTCATTTTCTATTTGATCTTATAGAAGCTTGGTAAAAATATTCCAGACATCAATTAATTTGCTTGCTATTGTTCTCTTATTCAACAAAAGTGAGAAACTATTCATTAGCATGTAATGCCCATTGACAAGTTGTTTGGAGGACCAGGGAAGGGAGATCCCCCAAACACACATTTGCGAGACAATTTGTTCCAATAAGTAGCCAAAGACCTCAATTGCAAAAATATAAAGAGCTTGGATAAGGGTGAAACCTTGTCAAGTGGACCTAATTTTTTTAAAAGAATTTAATTGCTAATTGGAAATTATGATGCAAGTAGAGGCATACACAGAGTATTTGAACCATGTGGATAAACCAAGGGTTGAATGCCAATTTAGTATGATAATTAGATTTTCCAAATTCAATTTTGATAAAGATAATAGGCTGTTGGGAATGATGAGCCCAATACATTCCTTTGCAAATGACACTTATATTATCTGAAATAAACTTGGATTTAATGGATTTGATGTGTTCCACCTAAACAGTTAAAAGAAGCATTGTGTAGAGCTTAAGGACCAAAGTGTTAGCAATTATTTTGTAGGAGACATTGAGTAGTATGATCAACCACCAATTATTAATGTCTTCAAGGTTACTAGCCTTGGATATGAATTTAATATTGCCTTTATTTATAAGTGTACCTAAAGAACCAAATTGCATAGCTTTAAGGTAAAAATGTGGAGGTTGTTGCCTACCATATCCGAAAAGGCTTTGTAAAACTCACATGAAATGCCATTTAAACCAAGTGCTTTGTCATTGGCCATAGAAAAAATGTCTCCTTAACATCTTCTTGAGAGTGGTGGTCCATGAAGAATGTGTTGGGTACTATATAATTGTAAAGGGATGATAGCAAGACATTACTACAAGGAAAGATGCTTACCTAGAGTAGAATATTGAGCCAAGAAAATTGTTCATAGTGCCAACTAAATATTGAAGAATTCAAAGTAGCTCTTGGAGAAGGTTTTGGCCTTCCTTAATCTTCTTAATGGAATTAGAGGCATAATGAGAATGAAGAGTTTGAAAAATGCCTTTGTGGCTTTTCCATGATCTTGAGCCAATGCAACTAAGCTTTAATTTGATCCTCTCAACCTAAATGAGTATTAACAATTTTCTTTGTGGGAAAAAATGAGATACATGAAGTTGAGTGGTGAAGTTGAATGACTAAGCTTCTAAAGCAATGCTGGTTTCATGTGAGAAATGACAAAAAAATGGGAAGTTGCCTCTTGTAAATGAAAAGAAACTACTAAGTATAGATAATTGCATCATTCCACCAATTGATCCACTTGACTCCATGCAAAGGACATGGCTCCAAATTGTAGATACATTGGATATGAGCTATTGTGGCTTTATAATTAAGAAGAGACATGTTTAGGGAAGATAAATTCTTCATAACATTATGCTTGGAGATCTCCAACTCGATATGGAAATGTATTAGTAAGTGGTCAAATAGGACAACATGAATTGGAAAGGAGCAATAGTTGGCTAAAATAAAGAAGGAACTCTTTTTAGTTTTGCCATGCTATCTTATGTTTGTGATTTTAGAACTCTTTACAATTTGCATGTTATATTTAGAATCGGTGAAATTATTGACTCATAGGGGATAAAGTAAGTTTTAATAGTTAGTGAACATTTTTCTACTTTTGACAAGTGTTACCTATGCTAAAGAAATATAGGTAAAGTATCTAGTTAGTTGATATGTGGTGAAATAGTTGGCCATGGATAAATGACGGACTTGAAGATTGCAAGTACAAGGAATCACGAGAATAGTGATCATTGTAATTGGCTAATAAGTATTTGCTCTTACTGCATACAGTAAATATGATTAGATGCATGTTGATAGAGGAATTTTAGTATGATTATATGTCAAGTAGTGTTACAAAGAGACAATGTATATTCAAATTGTGTGAAGCAATGGTATAAGAGACAGATGTAGAAAATTGACATGTGTTTCTTGCACAAGAATATGATGCAAATGATCAAACATTAGGAAGATATGTACATGTTATCGACACATGTGTTAGGAAGATATGTACATGTTATCGACACATGTTAATTAGTACAGAAGAGAGGAGGCCAATTTTATAAAGTGACAAGATGATGCAAATTGATGGATATTGTGGATTATCTTTCAATCCTCTTCAATCAAGAGGAGAGTATTAGGTTTACGATCCAAAATATCAGTTTTAAGTTAATAATATTGTGTTAGTCTAATAATATATTATTAGTTAATGGAACTTTCTAATGAACAATTTATTTGATGATTAGTTTGTTAATTATTCAATAAAATGACTTTATAGATCAATATAAATTTCTTATAATATAATTCGGATTAAAAATTGTACATATTAATAATAATAATTTTCAATATGTTTATTTCTATCATTTAAAATTTCTCATTTCAACTTTTATCTTTGTATTTTTTAATATTTTCAATATATTTTTATTAGAAGAAAAAGGGCCCAACCCATTACATAACAATCACAATTGTATCATTTGAATTGCAATTCTCTTTCAAAGAACTTTATTTTCATTCTTAAAAAATATAAAATTCTAGTGCACAGATGAGAACGGGAGGGCACATCAATCCGTCTGGTTAAGGGAAATACTCATGAGTTTAACCAAAGAGCAAATGAAGAAGATTTAACAGAATGCTTAACTAGTCGATTAAATGGTTGGCGAAGGAGACCGAACACATTTCGATTATGAGAAATTACCAGTCTGTCTCAACCTATTACCGCGCAAGGAGCCTTACCACTTCTAAGTAGTTCTTTTGCATATTACAAAGCTATCATAAGTAGACTTGAGTATTAGAAAGGGACTGTTGAGGACAGAAAACCCTCTTCATTCAAGATATTGCAACAAATATATCACTTTACTAAAACATGACCAAAAAATAAAGAAAAACTATTTATCATTCATCATCAGAACTATATGGAAAATCTTAAAACTGTAAGATAAATACAGTAGAAAGTGACTTATTGCAAAAGGGATATGTCCCCCAAATCCTTCTGCAGTGCAAAGGTGATTCCTTGGTCAATTGAGATTATTACTGGTAAGTCTTGCCAATACTATCACATCCATATTACATGTAAGTATAACTGGGTACAAAACATACAGAATATAATAAACAGACAAGCTCTTAGTTATGCTTACAGGCACAGAGACAATAATGAAATTAAACATTGTAAAATGAGCACTCGCTCTAGAAAGGGAAAATATACAGAGAAATAATGCTTGGACTTCTTAATTCATATTCGCTCATCACAAAAATATAGGAACAAAAACTGAAAAAATTGGGCATCTCCAAGCTTTTCCAGTGTATCAAACGTTTGATGGTTGTACACATCAGAAATCATCTCCTGCTGCTGAACTTCGGATGTAGAAACACTATTTGCTCTAACTGCAGTCATTTGACGAGAAAGTAGACGCTGCGGGCTACTGTTGGGAATTGAGCGAAATTTGAATTGATCTTCAATTTTGGGTATTGTCACTTGACTGCCATAACAATCCCTATTCAGTCTTTTAGGGGTAGATAATGAAGAATCATAAATAGGGTGATGGCCTTTTATTTCCAGTGAGGGACTGCACAACAGCAGAGAATTCGTATTCGCTTGCTATAACCACTTTAGGGTCTCCAATATGAATGACCTTCACTGGTTTACCTTTACACTTGAAGGATGTTCCTGCTAATGAGTCCATCTTCTTTTCTGCCATGTATTACCTCTAGGAATAAATTCAGATCCCCAAATTGAGGATTGTTAACAAGAGTGAGGAGTGCGTTTATTAAGGGCACATTCAAGGAATGAGTTAGAAAAATGGTTTTCTTGTGGATTGGATTGCTGAAAGATGTCGACAAGTCATTGGAAGAGAGGGAGAAAGTGTGGCGAAGCGGAAAAGAGACTACCCACTAGTAGAACAATATAATGTTTTCATTTTAAAGCCAGATTAGACTTATTCCATACGAGGCATATATAAAATGAAATTTTAGAATTGTATGTTTTTCGTTGGCTCTCATATAATTCCAGGATTCTGTGTGGATAAGAGTTGTACGATCTTTCCACTGCCGTGTGCATCTCAGTAACTAAACAAACGCGAATGATTATTCGTTGCGACACACCATGGAAAAAGTAAAGTAAATGAATATAAGACGCCAAAACTCTATCCATTTACGTTGTCATGTACATGTATGAGAAAGGACGAAAGTTGTTTGGACGAAAATTCTGCTTTTTTCATAGAGCAGAAGTTGTTTTGACCAAAATTCTGCTCTTTTCATACAGCAGAAGTTGTTTTGACCAAAGTTCTATGATATACCACAATTTAGGGGTTTTGTCTATAATGATCATATATGCAAAAATTTAATTGAATGATTGTTCAAAATATAACATACCAATTTTAAAAGTATTTGTAGGTGTTTTTTCCTTGGGTCACATTGTTGCAGAGGGTTAGTATTCTAATTACTTTAATGATTTTAAGTTGTTCAATTTGTGCAAGAGAACACAGTTTTGTGAAGTCTTGTTACATACATAGTCCAAAGGTTGACCATTCAATTAATTTCATACCTTGTCTAGTCAATATTGCTAGAGGTTTCAACAACACTATTGATAAAACTTTCTAGCAGTTCTATGTATTCTCCTTTCAAGTACTTCTTGCCGATAATTTATTTAGTCACATATACTTTGATGCCCCCATTGATCACAAAAACTTGTTTTAGTTGATCTTCCACAGTTCTCTGGTTGTAGTCATACTGGCACTCTAAAATGGATATGAAATTTTTAAAGTAGCAACACAGAATAGTGCTATGATTATTTACATTGTAAATAAATTAAAAAGACATTATATTATTATCAGTTGGTTCAACTATTACATCAAATGTATTGGCTTTATAGGGCCATTATTATTTTTTGTACAAAACTAACTAATAGGAATGAACCTGTCAACTAGCCTAACTACAAACTAATTAGATTATTGAATGCAAACCTTATTTCCTAACAACCTCCCCTTAAGGTTTATATTATGAAGAAAAACAAGAACAAACCAATATCAACATTGGCCTTATTTTTTTGCTCTAGGAAAATGTCTTGAATCTCCAAGTCTTCATCAACATCACTATAAACTTCCTGGTTTAGGCAAATGTCTTGAATTTCCAAATCTTCATCAACATCAAATTAAGAGTCCACCCATGAAAGGAAATATATTGAATTTGCAACCACCAATAATACGAAATTGAAACTTAAAAAAGAAAATTCAAACGTTGTCAAGTAAAATTAAAAAACACCAAGAAAAACAAAATCTAGAATTAATTTGGTGCAAAGAAAAAATGTCAACTACAAATATATTTCCTAGGTTTGTTCTCAAGCGAACTCATTAAGACTCCCAAATATGGAAGAAGATATTGGATGTTGGTTCTGATACCATGTAGGAGTGACCAACCTCCCAAGACCTGCAAATAGCTATAAACCTTCACATTGTAGAGAAAGATAATTCACAAAAAATATAATTCTATTGAGATGATAAAACAATGTACATAAGTCCACTTATGAAGCAATGACAAGAGATATAAGTACCAATAAGATGCAAGGGTAGGTAGGGAGTAGATAACATCCAACTACCTAGGTACAAATACCTATGCGCTTAAGAAATATCAAATTATGACAACTAATACCCAAGTGAAACTTAAGGATAATGAATAAATAATTTATTTACTCCAACATATTATAAAATAATTATCAAGACTTTGACTCTTAAGCTTAGGTCTATGTTTATTAGATTATTCATTTTGAACAAAGTAGCTTCAATAAATTCATATTAATTTTAGATAATACTATTATTGTGTGAGAAGGGATAAAATGGACTTAACATTATTAGCATCTTGCCACTTTTATTAATAATAATTTTAAATTTTACAATCATAATAGATGACCATTTATCTTTGTGATGCTTTGGGATCTTTGATTTGAATCTCACATCATCTATTATGTGCATACGTTTTAGCTAATGTCTTAACTTATAATACTATTTATGCTGAAATAATAAATATAATAAATAAATAAATATACACTTCAAAATGAGATGATATCGTTACCATATGAAAACAAAATAATAAATAATAAAACATTAAAATACAAGATTGAAAACAAACATCACTCATGATCATTTGAACATATTTAGCTTATTATTGACTCTTCATTAATAATTAGTATAAGACAATTTATCTTAACTCACATATTCATTTGATTCCATTATTTTCCTTTAAAATATTAATGTATCTAATATAATTATTTTGTACTATTACAAGGTTCAACGTAAGGCAACTTGATACAAACGAGAGGTTACCCTTGAAATATCAGGGGATGTCATCATGTACATCATTGCTCAATCGTTGAGGTCACCACATGACTCCGATGGTCAACATTTTATTCACAGTCAGTCTTTGAGATAATCAGTATTCCATCTAGAAAGGAGAACAATGTGACGTGTAAAGTTGTCCGCCACAGACGACCTTGACTATGTATCACTTTACCTACTATTCTTCTGATTAAGAGTCTTTCAAGCACTAGTTTTCAATCTTTCTAGAACTTTCATGTGCGTGACTTGCCTTAAACATTCATTTAATTCGGTCAAAGCAGTACTCAGTCTTTTCAAGCATGTGCAAGATGGCCTGCTCGTTTCATAACTATTCTTTCTTCTTCTTCTTTAATTGGTCAAAGCTAAAAGATTGTAATAAAAAAAATAGCATTTCAAAGAGAGGATTTTAGAGTCTATATGAAAGGAAATAGTAAGACTAAGGACAGCATGACAAATCACAACAAAAATCAGTTTAAACAATCTTTAAGTGTTACAATATGGTAAAAGAGTATAAAATCAGTTGAACTCAATCAACTTACAAATCATATTTTTATTTTAAATGAATATTTTTTTGATACATGATTTATTTATAATAATAAAATAGTACAATAATCATATAAAGAAATTTTAGGAGTAAAAAGTTACATCTACAAAGTTTAAAAGGATAACAACTGAAAAAAAAAAGACAAAGAAAAAAGGGCAAAATCTAAAGAACTCTATGCAATTAATGCAATACCAATAGAGGAAAGATCCTTGATCATTAGGGTTTTCCAACAAAGGATGATAAGCTCATGTCATACAAAAAGATGGTGGATAGTTTCAAAGAATCATTTATAGCTATCACATTTGAGCAAATACAAAGAGATCAGAATCAAGCTGCCGACACAATGGCTACAATCACATCTCTCCTAGATCTTCCACAAAATTCGACACACTCTGAGTTCTTGGTGGAACAGCTTTGGATCGTTGCTTATGAAATCTTTAAATCTGAAATGATATGTCGCCTTATTGGTTATGACTCCCCATGATACAATGAGTTTTTCACTTACCTACGTGACCACACACTTCCCCCTAACCAATCAAACAACCAACGAAAAACCTTTATCTGCCAAACCGCTAGATACACCATCATTATCGAAACCCTATATAGACGAAGTCTTGATGGTACTCTCCTTAGATGTTTGGAACAAGATGAGATAACAAAATCCTTGGAAGAGGTACATGAAGGAATTTGTGGGGCTCACTCAAGCAATCCTTCACTAGCAAACAAAATCATGCGAGTTAGATACTATTGGCCCTCCATGGAAAAAGACTCCTACTACTTTGTTAGAAAGTGCAAGAAGTGCCAAGTTCATGGAGATTTGATACATGCCCCAGCATAGGAATTACAACCTATCACAACATCATGGCCCTTTTGTCAATGGAGACTTGACCTTATGGGTAAAATTCACCCATCTTCATCCAATGGTCATAAATTTGTCATTACCACCACAAAGTACTTCACCAAGTGGATCAAATCCGTTCCACTCACCCAAGTCACCGGCAAGCAGATTGCCTCATTCATCCTCAATTACAACATCTGCCGGTATGGTGTACCCATGTCCATCATCATAGATAACGAGCTCCCTTTAAAAATTCAAGATGTTTGTGAGCTTTGTGAGAAGTTTCATATCCAACACAATTTTTCCACCTCATATTACCCACAAGGCAATGGTCAAGCAGAAGCATCCAATAAGAATATATTGAGGATCCTAAAAAATACAATCAATGATGTTGGTCGTGATTCGCACATTCATTTGAATTCAGCACTATGGGCATATCGAACTAGCATTCGAACCCCTACAGGTGTAACCCCCTACTCACTAGTTTATGGAGCATAAGTCATCTTTCCTATTGAGGTTGAATTACCATTGTAGACACCCAAAATTGTCATGTCTAATTAAATAAATATTTTATTTATTTAATTATCTAAGCTTAATTCTTCTATTAATTAAATAAATCTTTATTTATTTAATTAATTCATGTATCCTCTTCTAGCCTTATTTCTCATTTGAATAAATACATTTATTTATTCTAATTAAATAAATATCTTATTTATTTAATTATCTCATTTCTTCTATTAATTAAATAAATCTTTATTTATTTAATTAATTCATTAACCTTTTCTACTTATGACACATGTCATTCATCTCTTAATTCATACACTACCTACCTCTTTCATTATTTTATTATTTCCTCTACCTACCCTCTAATCCTAGCCGACCTCCTTTTACACCTCTCAATATTATCCCTCCATTTCTTATAGTGTCTTCTATTTAAGGAGATGCTTCCTTCATTATCAAACCCTAACTACTTGATCAATTGACTACACTACGATCCTACTTGCAACCACATTCCGTTCTTTGTTGAGCTCTTATGCACATAAAATCTGAGAGCAAATATATCAAGCAAGATCAATGGAGATAGGAAAAATGGAGATCAAAACCCTATTGGACATGTAATGGTATAATCTTTGTGATTTCATTTGATTTGCATTGTCTTAGGTAATCTTCATATGTTATGGTGGAACTTTGTTGTTGTTAGGCTAGGGTTTGGTGGTTGAATTCATTTAGCCTTTCAATTTTGTTATTATTGTTATCCATTTTCACCATACACATTTTGGCACACTCGGTGGGACCCTTGTCCCTTTTGCATTTAACATTTTTGTTGCAGATTTTGTGTTTTGAAGTTGCAAATTTGACATTTTCAGCAGCATTTTGATATTTTCGCGTCGGCATTCTTTCGGATCGTGTCTGGGTTTTTTAATCGTGTCTGTGACATTTTGAATCGTGTCTGTGTTATCAACAATATTTTGTTTTGCAGGTTTTGGAAATCACGTTTATGTCCTGAAGTTGCGTCTGTGGTTGTTTTAGCAGCGTCTGTGTCTTCGAACTGCGTCTATGCATCACAGAACCGCATCTGCGTCAAAGAACCGCGTCTGTGTAAAGGGTAACCGCGTCTGTGTTCAGCAGTTTCAAAATTTTTGGGGTTTCTTGATTCGGTTTTGGATTTTGCATTTAGGGTTTCAAATCTGGTTTATTTTGAGCTAACATTTTCAGATCTAGCTAACGAAATTGGTGCAGCTTGTCTTGAAAGCAAAATCGTTTAGTTGAAGGCCCCTATTTTCACAAAGTCTTTTGGGTTTAAAATTTACCTAACTTGTGTGCTTGCAGGAAGGGGTGATTATTTGAAACAACCCAAACTACTAACAACATTTCATTGCAGGTCCTTGGCAAGGGTTTTTTGGATTTTTATTGTGTACCTTGTTTTCATAGACTAGCAAACACTTCAATTGGTGCACTAAAATTGAATCATTGTCTTTTGTGTCTTGAGCAATAAGCTCTTTTTATTTAATCTTTAGAGGATTTGTCTTCCCATGTGGTCATTAGGACTACTAGTGAGAAGAGAACGACCCAAGTGGTAGCGAGGAAAACCCACCTCTTCCGAACCACTATAAATAAATATATTCATGGTGAAAACTATGAATAACGTGTGTTGATTAGTTCATATCGACACTATGTCTCCCCATAAACCCGTTTGATCAAATTTATTTGATCAGTTGTAGGGCATAACCCCTACCAGTTGGGAGCCTTCTGTATTTACAAAGCTGAAAGTGCCACATGTATGGCCACATGAGCGGATACCCTTACTAGCACCTTGTTGTTTTAGAAGCCCAAATCCTTCTAGTTGTTGGGGTAGGAGGTCGGACCTCTAGTAGCGGCACACACACATACAGTTCTTAGTAGAGATACAAAGTTCGCCACGGGGAGTTTTTGTGGGGACTGATGCTTGGCTTACCTGAGAAGTGAGTGCCGAGGGTGGAGCCAGTGAGGTCAAGCATCTAAGTATCCGCTCTGAATAGCGTAGCCTCAGGGGTAAAACCCCATGTGGGATCAACAACTATTGTCTTGGCTAGCCATAAGAATTGTGCTTGACTTATTCTAAACATTCAAACATTCAAGACCAAACAGCAAAACATTGTGTCTTTTGTGTCTTCAAGTGTATGCAAAACAATTTTACATCAAACAACACACTTTTTATTGGAGTCATTTTTTTGAGTCTAGACACTTACAAACATCGGGTCTTCATCAACACTATGTCCTCTTGTCACAAAAAACAATCAAACAGTCAGATTTGGTCACAACAAAACGACTTCACAGATTGAAAAAAAAAAAAAAATTTGCACAAATTTTACAGAATCGCGTCTATGTTGTCTAAGCGCGTTTGTGAAGGGCAGAAACGCTTCTATGTTCCCAGAATCAACAGTACATTTTGAAACGAAAAAACTCAGAAGCGCGTCTGTGTTGAACAGAGACACGTCTGTGTCAAGTAATCATGTCTGTGCAGTATACAAGCATGTTTGTGTTCAGAGTTGAAAAAAATTGTTACGGTCCAGCAAACAAACACAATCAGTTTCAAAATTCTTGAGCTTCCTAGGTCATTTTTCTAGGTTTCATTTAGCATTCAACTTGTCTTTGGGTCTCACATAGTCCATCATTGCTTCACATCTTGCTTTACATTCACACTTGTCTAAACTTGAGTCAAAAGGTCACTTTCTTGTCCTCATCATACTTTGTCAACACACTACATACAACAACACTTTGCTAAGTGGTCCCTCATCAAGGTTTCTTACCTTTGGGTCTCATTTGGTCTTACTTAGAGTCAAGGTCAACTTACCTCATCAAGAGAAACTATCCTCTCTTTGGAAGTCACACCTACTCTACTACATACATACTTGGTCTTACACTTTGGACATTGCAAGTACACCTCAGATTCATTTACACTCCATCCAACTCTTGGTCTTCCATACTTTTTCCATTTTCATCTAGTCTCACACATCTCGGTCAATACCTAGTTCATGGTTGAAACTCGTCTTCAAAAATCTAAGAGAGAAACTAAAGAGGCTCAAGAGTCCGCAAACATGAGTGTTTATGAGTATGACAATGATGTCTTTTTCAATTTTGATCATAACACATTACCTGACATGGATGCCTATAGAAACATTCCAAATGTTGAAAACATGGACACTACAAACAACAATGATACACACAATGACAATATGGACAACTTTTCAGTACATTCAGCAGATGTGGAAGAATCCATTATGAATCCCCATTTCAATCAGTTGGTTGAGGAAATAATGAGGAGAGATAGACAATACTTCTTACAAATGATGGCACAAAGTGGAGCCAAGATACCTCATGATTTTGACATGTCCCAAATAATGGAAAATCAACCTTTGCAACAAAATCACTCCAACATGGATCAAAGGAGGCCTAATAGTGGAGGAAATAGAGGACCACATCTTGTGCCTGATTCACCATCATCTTTGTTTCAAAAACCAGAGGTCCCACATACACATGGTCAAGCATATGATACTCACCTTTGCAGACCATTATGGAAGTCTTATGCAGAAAGATATGCTCAATCACATACCAATGCTAAGGATCAACCACCAAAGCAATTGGATATTCAAAGGCATGCTCAAAATTTGGACACAAGGAAACCCAGTGTCAAATTTGGGGGCAACACATTAGAACATGACATGCCTGTAGAGTATGGTATACATGCACAAAATAGATATGGTATTCCTCAACATGAATCTATACCAAGTGGTCCATATACGTAGCATCACTATAGACCTCCTCCATATGAACATGTGTGTGATCAATATCATCCATATATGCAACAAGCTCCTCCTCCTATTGGTGCCTCAAGCATGAGGTATGGTCCAAGAAGTCGATCTCCACCTAAGAGCAATTTGGAGCAACAAATCAGGGACTTACAAAAGAAAATGGAGGACATAAATACACCAAAGCCAACATACACAATGAGAGACATATGTCCTTATCCATTTGACAAGAGCATTCCAATGCCTCCATTTCCTACACACTTTGTGATGCCTAAATTTGATAAGTATAGACGAAAAGGGGATCCTAAGGCACACATAAGACAGTTTTTTACAGCTTGCATTGAAGTAGCTTCAGAAGAGACATATTTGATGAGATTATTCCCACAAAGCTTAGGTGATCAAGCTATGGAATGGTTCTCCCAACTCCCATCTGGTATTAAGTCATGGGGTGACTTAGCAGAGGCATTTATTCAACATTTCTCCTACAACATAGAGACAGTGATATCAGTCACTACTTTATGCAACACCAAGCAAAAAGAGGGAGAGTCTTTTGCATCATTTTTACAAAGATGAAGGAATCTAGCTAGCAGATGCTCTTGTGAAATTCCACAAAAACAAATGGTAGAGATGTTCACACAAAATGTTAACAAAGACATTGGCTATGATCTAAGGAAAGCTTGTTTGTCCACCTTCAAGGACGTTATTGAAAAAGGCTTAGCAACAGAAAAAGTCCTAATTGAGCAAGGAGTCATTAATATATTTAAGAAGAACAAAGATGACTTTAAAGGAAAAGACAAGCCAAGATTTTGGAATAAAAACAAGAACACAGTCAATGATGGTGTTGTTGATGCCAATACAGTGCGGCCCAAATTCATCTTTTCAGGATCAAGTTCTACAAACAATCAAGTGAATACTCAAACAACTTCTAGATCATGAAGGAAGTACACTCCATTGGGAGAACCACTTAAGTCAATCTTCAAAAAGTTAGTGGAAAACAAGGTAATCACAGTTCCAAGTTTTCCTCCATATGAACCAAAGGTTAAACCAAATTGGTGGAATGATGATGAGAATTGTGAATTTCATAAGAGCAAGGGTCATAAGACAGGAAATTGTCATCGACTGAAGAACATCGTACAAGATCTCATTGATAGAGGTGACATTGAGATTGAGGGACACTCATCCAATCAAGAACATGAGATGTTTAAGGAACCATTCCCAAAGCATGACAAGGGAAAAGCTAAAGCCACAGATGATCAAACCAACTATACCAGAGCACCTTACAACTAGGATTCAACCATCAATCACATCTCGATGGACAATTATGTCTCTACTATTATCATCAAGGATGAAAACCCTGAGAATCCTACTCAGAGACCCAAGATTGTCCTAAAAGGTGTTGGATCTTCTTCCGAACCTACTTCTGAATGTCATGTTACAACCCGTCAAGGTAAAATTACTTTGCCAGATGCTTCAACTAAAAACACCGCTTCTTCATCAACCAAACCTGAGTATGACCTTGTAGAACAGTTAGGGAAGACACCCGCACTCACCTGCATCCTTGAGCTCTTACATATATCCCCCACTCATAAAGCTATTCTTGACAAAATCTTGAGAGACACCGCCGTTCCTACTGATCTGAACGTGGACCAGTTTCAAGCCATGGTGGGATACCTATCCGTTCCACATTCCCTTACATTCATAGAAGCCAATGACGCCTCTGTAAGTCAGCCACATAATGCACCACTACATGTTGAAGCTTTCATACAAAAACATAGAATAAAGCGAGTCCTGATAGATGGAGGAGCTGGTCTAAACATTTGTACATTGAGCACAATTAAACAATTGGGATATTCTGATAAAGCTATGAATTCTACAAATCAAATCACCATCAAGGCATATGATGATGAAGAGCGCTCATCCAAGGGCACAGTCACCTTACCTCTCAGAGTTGGGCCAGTTACAAAGGATGTGGTTTGTCAAGTCTTGGATCTAGATCTCACTTATAATATATTGCTAGGACGTCCTTAGATTCATGAAATGAGGGCAGTCCCATCGACATATCACCAAAAGTTTCCCCACAATGGAGTCGAAGTAACAGTTAACGGTGATCCTAATCTGTTCATATATTGTAATAAACTGAGATCACAAACTGAGACCATCATTCCCAGTAATCGTGAAGCTGTTCCTTCTTCGGCATACATTGATCCTGAGTCATTGAAACCTTCGACATCAAAGCAAGGCGAGCTTAAAGGAAAATTTCAGGACAAAGGCATGGGAGAATACACTTTAAATTAGACCATGTACTTACGAAAAGTCATGAGTTCCCCAAAAGAATATGGAAGACCACATCCTAACAAGCAAGTATCCATTGTGGTACTCGAATGGGACCCTACTACCTTTCAAAGATGGGGCGAACTGGAAGAGGAAGACTTATACAAAATGCTCTATAAAGACATTGAAGATGACACACAAGATCACATCAATATACCCTATGAGAAATATGGCAAAGGCTTCAAGATTCTACAAAAATTCGGGTATGATGGAAAAAGCCCTCTTGGGTTATGAAAGGAAGGCATCATTGAACCTTCACAACCTGAATTGACTTTCAAAAAGGAATGCTCCAAAGGACTTGGTTTCCTGACTTCCAAGGTCCACACTAAAAGCACAGAAGAAGCATTACAAATCAAAGCTGCCAAAATTCAACAAGAGAATCGCTATTCCACAGACTCTAACGAATGGGAATGGGGTTCAGACAAATCCTCCAGTGACTACGAGCTCACTGAGACATTCAGAGAGCCAGATGAACCCATAGAAGAAGAGGAATTTTATAAAAAGTTCAGAGTTGGTCAAGGAACAACCCATGAGGATTCCACACAGTCTTTGTCTCAAGGTTCTAGGTTGAAATCACATAGGATGAGAACACCTGTCCCAGAATGCGCTGCTAGTGATGACAATTTGGATTCACTCGCGATTGAAACTGATGAGGAGAGTGCCATTGATGACCTCGATAATTACCTTGACATACCCAAATATAACTGTATCTTCACTCTTAGACCCGCTAACTCCGAAGACATTAAAGGCCTTCCCCTTGTTCACCATCAACTCATTGATTGGGATTATGAAGGACCAGCATAGTTTGACACATTCCAAAATGATGAAGCTGTTATTGATTATCTTGGCATACGAGACAACCTTCCCCCTGGGGACCATAAAGCGGGATACACTATAGAACTCAACATCATGGGATTTAGAACTCTTTATGATTTACATGTTAAATTTAGAATGGGTAAAAATATTGATTGATAGGGGAGGAAGTAATCTTTAAAGATTAGTTAGTGAACATTTTAATACTTTTGACAAGTGTTGCCTATGCTAAAGAACTAGTGGTAAAGTATCTTGTTAGTTGATATATGGTCAAATAGTTGGTCATGAATAAATAATGGCCTTGAACATTGCAAGTACGAGAAATCAAAAGAGTAGTATTCATTGTAATTAGTTAATAAGAAATTGCTCATATTGCATGTAGTACATATGATTCGAGGCATGTTAATAGATGAATTTAAGTATGATTATGTTAAGTAGTGTTAGAAAGAGACAATGAATCTTCAAATTATGTGAAGCAATGACATAATGAACTAGATGTAGAAGACTGCAAGCTGTTTCTCACACAAGAATATGATGCAAATGATCAAGCATCACAAAGATATGTACATATTATTAGCACATGTTAATTAGTATAGGAGATAGGAGGCCAATTTTATAAAGTGACAAGATGTTGCAAATTGATGGATATTCTTAGTTATGCTCACAGGCACAGAGATAATATTGAAATTAAACATTGCAAAATGAGCACTCGCTCTAGAAAGGGAAATAATACAAAGAAGTAATGCCTGGACCTTTTACAGGATCCGTCGATTGTTCAGAATACCTCTTATTGGCTCATCACAAAAATATGGGAACAAAAACTGGAAAAATTGGGCGTCTCCAAGGTTTTCCAGTGTGTCAAACGTTTGATAGTTGTACACATCAGAAATCATCTCCTTCTGCTGAACTTCGGATGTAGAAACGCTATCTGCTCTAATTGTAGGCATTTGATGAGAAAGTGGAGGCTGCGGGATACTGTTGGGCATTGAGCGAAATTTGAGTTGATCTTCAAACATGGGTATTTTCACTTGACTGCCACAACAATCCCTATTCTGTCTTTTAGGGGTATCAGAACTAGCAGACTTGGCTGATGGCCTCTTATTTCCAGTGAGGGACTGCACAACAGCAGAGAATTCGGATTCGCTTGCTATAACAATTTTAGGTTTTCCAATATGAACGACCTTCACTTTTTTTACCTTTAGACTTGAAGGATGTTCTTGCTAATGAATCTGGCTTCTTTTCTGCCATGTATTACCTTTAGACACGATTTCAGACCTCCAAATTGAGGACTTTTAAGAAGAGTGAGATGTGTCTTTATTGAGGGCACATTGAAGGAATGCGTTAGAAGAACAGTTTTCTTGTGGATTGGATTGCTGAAAGATGTCGACAAGTCACTGGAAGAGAGGGAGAAAGTCTGGGGAAGCGGGAAAGAGACTCATCACCTGCATAACAATATCATGTTTTCATTTTAAAGCCAGATTAGACTTATTCAATACGAGGCATGTATAGCAAAATGAAATTCTAAAATTTTATTGTTTTTGGTTGGCTGTCATATTTTTTCACCTAATATTATATAAATCCAGGATTATGTGTAGATAAGAGTTGTACGATCTTTCGTCTAACGTGTGCACCTCAGTAACTAAACAAACGAGAAGGCAACACACCATGGAAAAAGTAAACTAAAAGAATATAAGAAGCCAACAGTGACTTAATTTACAATGTCGTTCTAGAACCAATAGCACCTATGCATTGAATGCACAATGCCGGTCCATGGCCTTCTTTCTCCATACATGCTTGATCTCATTCTTCTTCCCATTTTCAGTCTTGGGAGCAGGTCTTTCCTTCTTTTGCTGATGGGTCCTTCCATTTCTGGATTTTGCATCACAACCAGAAGTAGTTCTATGGTAGCACACAACATTCATCCCAACTTCATGATTGGGGAGTATCTTAACATACCGGTTTGACCATCTTCTCTTGGTCATGTTGTTGTGTCTAGCAGCTGAAATCGGTGGACCTCTTGCTCGTGCAGGGAGATTTCTCCTCTGGTTCCTTGCAGGTCTCTGATTTCCATATGCTTTGTACCCACTTTTATGCAGAGCAAGGTTTCTATATTGGTGTACATGTGATTGCATGTTCCTCCTCCTGCATTCAAACTTTCTATGGCCAATTCCTTTGCAGTTATGACAAATAATATTTGCATAACCGGGAGAGGGGAAATGCATGTATCTACTCTTGGATACATTTTTCTCATATGCATGATGTCTCAGAGACCCTAGATTATTCCTTCTAGATCTCTTTCTACATTCTTCTGCCCTATGGCCATAAGCATTACATGCAAAGCAATAACCGATAAAGGATGGCATATAGCTTACAAACTTATTTTGCCATGCATGGGGAGATCTTACTGGTTTGGCATCTGCACTTCTCCTTCCTTGAGAATGGATCCTGGGTTGTCCATTCTGTGCAACTCTTCCATCTGCTCTCTTCTTCTGCCACACTTGCTTCCCCTATGGGTGATAGCACTTCTTTGTCCTCCGCCGATAGGAGGTCTTCTTTGTTGTCTTCTCATTTTCTTGCTTCCAGTGAATCTGTCTTCTCCCATCTTCCCTTTACCTTTGGGATCTGCATTGTTCCTCCTTCTTGTAGCACTAGTATTTATTCTTGTCTACAGTTCTTCACCGGTTGTATTTAGGTCAACCTTCTTTCGAGGATCATTTCTCAATGTGAAGGTCTGGCCCTTTTTTTATCCATTTGAGGAGATTAACATAATGTCATTGTGGGGAACATTCTTGTTGGTGGAACATTCATCGACACCACTTCCTAAACCTTTAGTATCCTTGGCATGCTCTTGCTTCTTCAAAACTTTGTCCAAGGCATTACTGCTGCCATCAAACCGGATTCTTACCTTGAGCTCATCCTAACATTTCTCAAGGTCACTTCAGAGAGTCTCCATTTCTCCAAGCAGCTGTTGATATTCTTCATTTTTAACTTCTAGCCTAGATTCTAGATCTTCACATCGACACTCCTTGGTGCCTTCTTCTTCACTTCTTACTCTGTTGAGTTCTTCAAGTGCATTCACAAGCTCTCCTTCAAGATCAACTTCTACCTCCTCTTCTTTTTCTCCTTCACTATCAAATAGATCATGATGGCTAGATCTATCTGCCTCATCTCCTTCTTCCTCATCATCACTGCTAAACACATCTTGCCAGTGGGATCTATTTGCCCTATCACTTTCAGATGTGTGCTCCTCATCTTCAGATTCTTGAGCCATGAAGAGGTGGGTTTCTTCTTCATCAATATTGCGGCTGCTAGTGGATCTGCCTTCATCATCTCCACATGCATCTATTGCATTTTTCTTCTCACTCTCACAAATTGATCCAATGGTGTTGGGTTCATTTCTATAAAGCTTCTTTAGTCTATCCCATACACTCTTTGCTGATTTACACTTATCCACATGTGAGGAGACATCACTGGTTAGTCCACTGAAAAATAGCCTTCATGGCTTCATCATTGCACAAGAATTTTCTTTCTTCTTCAAGACCGATAGGAGGACTGACATTCCTAGGGAGACCATTAACAACTGCCATCCAAACATCATACCCTAAGGCGGACAAATAGACTTCCATTCTATAACTCCACATGGTATATTTTGACCCATCAAATACAGGAGCTAGAATAGATTCACACTTAACCATTGTGTCATAGACAGGATCTACCCAAGCGAGAGAAAACTTGATAAATAGGGCAACTTGGCTCTGATACCAATTTTTAGACACAATGTACTACTGAGAGGGGGGTGAATCAGTGGTTCTCAAACGTTTCCCTTTAACTATCCTATGTGAGTATACCCATTATTAGATATAACTCATCTAATAGATTTATCGGTTAGTGGGAAGATCAACTCAAATGCAAACACACTTAAAGGGACAACAGATAACACCAGTTTGTATGAAGAAAACCCAAGATAGGAAGAACCTCTATGAACAATGCTTCTGGAGTCTACTGCTCCAATCCAGCCTCACAATAAAATCTCTGTTACAATGTTTAGGGTACCAACCCAAGAAGTACCAACCCCTAATTTAGGGCACCAACCCAAGGAGCACCAACCCCTAGCTTGTTTATGGGCTACAATCTAGAGGAGCTACAACCCCTTTTTTATTTATGGGCTACAACCCAAAGGAGCTACAATCCCTATCTTGTTTATGGGCTTCAACCCAAAGGAGATACAACCCTTCTTTATTTATGGGCTACAACCCAAAGGAGCTACAACCCCTGCACTGAGCTATAACTCAGTGACCATAATAATAGCTTTACATAAAAAAGTAGTTATTTTGTTACAAGTGAATCTTGCAACCATTTCATATACCTCACTCTGTTGTTGAGACACCTTTCCTGCTGCACCGACTCACTCTTCTACTGCTTCTTTGTAGGTAAACTCTACCAGTTCACCTCTCTTATGTTCTTCTCTACTAGATCTCCTCCTCACTACTCTTCTCTTTACCAGTACTATACTCTGTTGGTTCTATGTCTGCCTTCTCTATAGCTTCCTTCACTTCTGCTCTGCTGCTATGGACACTACCAGTTCTAGACTGCTATTGGTTGAACACTTCAACTTGGTTCTCCCTCACCCTCAGTCTCTTCTCGGATACTCATTGAGCACTTGACTGATTTTCTCTCACATGTAGAAGTAACACTCAATCACTTTGCAGTAGCACTATCTTCTTCTATTGAGCAACACTCTTCAATGTTTTTGGCTTCCTTATTTATAACCTGGTTTTCCTACAAAAAGCCAATTCAAAAACATGGGCGGTTAGGGTTTCTTCATCAACCTCAAGGCATGCCAAATCCACTTAGATCTTGTCCGATTTGATCTCCTAGACAGTTGTTTCCTCATCACCGCCATTGTCGTACCTTCTTGATCACGCCTTCTATCTTTGGCAATCTGCTTTTTACCCTATCGGCTGATTTCTTGGTCAATCACCAAGATTAGTCTTGCAGTTTCCTTCTACTGCCTCGATCTCCTCAATCACTTTGAGCTAGGTCTTAGTTATCCTCTAGACCTTGAGCAAAAAACCTCTACAACAACTCAACAAGACATCCCATGACTCACGGGATCTTCCATTAATGCCGACCAACTCTACAACTACCTCGTCGGTGTACATTCCATCTATCGCTGCATGCAAGTTTGCCACCTTGACTTCCACATGGCATCCATGTCGACCAACTACCAGCCTAGATCGGTGTGTTGGTTCAGGAATCACCGACCAAACACTCAACCAGTTCTTCTCTTATACCGGTTTACTAACCCTACTGATATCTTACACTTTACCGGTTAACTCCTCATGTCTGCATTTTTGTTGAACTATCAGTGGAACACATTAACTGGTTGCCAAGCATGTCTATCCATAGCATGCTCATTGATAGGGAGGTTGCTAGGTAATTGCTCAAAAGGCCATAAAAGGAAACAAGAGGTATTGTTTGTGTCTGCTCCTAATGTTTGCAATAACAAGTTTAGTTACACTTGATATGTCTCTCTAAAAGTCTTCACCATCAACCTCCCTTCTTGGTAGAAATTCATACCCTTGCTCTAGCTTACTCCAACTCCTCACTTCACCCATATACACATTTCTCAATCCCTAGCTTACTGGACATTCAACTTATTGTTTTCAGTGTGCATTAGGCAGTTCCAACATGGTCATGTAGGGGTAGCAAGGTTTTGTTCAAGTTTGACAACCAAACTTAGTTTTAGGCCCATAGCCCTTAGCTTACTCAATACACCAACCAAAAGTCAAAATCTCCAACTGAGGCTATGTACTGTCCAAGGTTCCATATGATACTTATCTCACTATTTTGGAATGATCTCCTAAGGTTTCATAAGCCCTAAACTCCTCCTTATAATCAAGTTTATGTATTTTGACAAAAACAATCAAATGTGTGTAATGCAGTCAAAAAGGCTACTAGCCCGTGGAGGGGTAATTGGCACTTTTTTGCTTATCTTACTCTACGATGGGTATTTCCTCTCTCAAAATTGATTTGGATGGTGTCTTAGGGGTATATGCTCATATATTTTTATGTTTTAGACCACTGTTAATGCAGATTGAGGACTGTCCACTATTTATGGCACTTTTGTAGGGTTTGGTAGGGTTTAGACCCAAACACATTGGGAAGTCATTGCATCTCCACTAATCAAGCTTCCAAACTGGCTTAGGACTTCTCCCACACCAAAATGAAGCCTTCCCCTGCTACTTTTGTCACTGTTAGAACTGCCCCTTTACAAATCAATTTGCTGCTACATCTTTGGTCCTGCATGACAAGGAGTTTGAACTGGAAAATATCCCTCCATGAGGTCTGGAAAACACTGATGAACTTCCCTATTACATATCCTTCATGGTTATAAGGCTTGGATTATGCTTTGAAGCATTCCTTGAGCATTTTGACAAACACAATTTACAAAAACACTGAACTCACTGTTTTATTTACAAAGTGAGAATGTTTAATAGGAACAAGCTACTCTAACAAACCAAGGTGATCTTCAACACCCTTGGCCATATGTCCAGACCTCTGCCTCATACATTTTTTCACTCCAAATTACTTTTGGGTGCAAATCTTGAGTTTTTGAACATGCTACTAGCCAAGTAATCAATACTTGCCTAGTATTCACTCAAGTCCTTCTTTCAAACACAATTTTGGCACAACAAAAAACTTATGTACACTATATACATGAGTACCAACTTGACTAAATCCATTTTGTGGGATCCCAGACCTAGATTAGTCAAGTGGTGGAATTTTGGAACTTCAAACCCTTGACAGGGCAGTGAGCACACAGAAGTAAAATAATTTTGTACAAACAAATTGCCAAAGGAAACAGTACTACAATAACTTGGAGAGAATTGTACAACTACTATGCACACTTTCCCAAGGTATAGTACGGACTGTTACTCCAAAGAAGCAAAAAACAGTGAATAAAGCCAAAATTTCATGATTTTTATTAGGAATCTCTTGCTCATACAATCACCAACCTTTCTCTAGGAAAAGGGAGGCCTTTTTATATCATTTCTAATTAGTTACCAAGCCCTATATAGACATGAGGCTTCCACAACTACATTTTGCTAGAAAAACCCAAAAATGACAACTTTGACAACTTTTGCAAGCCAAATGACAACATTTCTTGCTCAAAAAGACATTTTTGACAATATAACCTTATCAACTTGTCTAAAAACCTTAGACATGCTTAAAAAAACTTATCAAACATTTTTCAATGCTTTGGAAATCATTAGAAGACCTTTTTGGCAATTTTGCACATTTTTGCCAAAAATTGTCAACTCAAAGCCTAAAAGGCAAAACTTGACCTCTTGAGCCCAGAAAGAGATCAAAACCACTAGACAAGATGCACAAAAACCTAAAAGAACATTATAAACATGACACAAGACATTACAAACATGAAAGCATTAAATACTCAAAAAGGAGAGTTTTGTTCAACTAGGTGCTCCTGCACCACTCATTTTCATCAGGTGAGAGGTCTTCTGCATCTGCACCTTGTCCATATTACCGGTGGAATTACATATCGAAAAACACTCTTGATGACACCATGTCATCAAAATTCCACAAACTCCATCTTCAATCAAGTAATTCTCCTCTATCTTCATTTGCTCAACCTTGCATTCTTCCTAATCAGCTCGGACCATATATCAACCAGTTTATCAAAGTGACAAGCTCATCACTCTTCATCTGTACCGGCATCTCAACATGCATTCTTAGTCAGTACAGTGTATATCCCCAACTACATGCACTTGAGGCATTCCTTTGATTCACCGGTAGGTCTTGTGTGGGCCTTCAAAACACCTGGGTTTGCCTCATCTTTCTTATCTCACATGACTATGATGCACACTATGAATAATAGGAGATAAGCTCCACTTATTGGTGAGAGTGACACCTTATGTCATCTGCATCCTACAATTCACTCATGTGACTTCCCTATTTGTGCAACATATCTTCAAACATGCACATGTGATCCGGTGTGGGCACATTTACTGTCAGTCATATCTTCCGATGGTGACTGCATCTTCATTCGATGGAAGCCTTGTTATTTTGCAACCTCATAGTATACCGATGACATTTTCATCCTTCTCCTCTTGTGTTGATGTGATTTAGGTAGCAATCCACCTCTTCGTCACAAATAACTTCTCAAGCACATTGCTCATCCTGCTTGTTCACTGGTTATAAGCTTGCCAGTTGGTAGCTACTCACTTGATTGATTTGTCTTTTCCATGTCAACACATCACTTACCAGTTGACATCCTTTCCTTAACGGTGATACACTGTATCGGTAACCTATTCATCTCATCCACACAAGTTAGGCACTAATTTGTGTACCAGTGACCTTAGTGATCATTCCTCTGAATAAAATTCTCTCCCTTACCTTATCGGTGTTCTGCAACACAAGGTGATATCAGAGATATTTCATCCTATACTCCTTCATGACAGTGTTGCACATACAACTCTCATATCGGTTGACATCAATGACAACACAATGGCAATTTGACCTCAAAAATTTAATCTTCAATCATGTCTTAGTTTCCACTTTAGTCTTAAATATTTTAAACTTTTCAAAAGCCTCAGATTTCTCCCTTAGAAAAGTAACCCACATCGGTCTAGAATAATCATCACTCATTAGCATGAAATATCTATCACCTTGAAAACTTTTAACTCTAGTAGGGCCACACAAACCATTATGAATAAGATCAAGAACATCATTATATTTATCTTGTATACTCCTAAAAAAGGTTTTGACTTGTTTACCCATTTGACATTCTTTACATAACGGATTATAGGGATTCACAATCTCAGGTATATCTCTAACTTCCTTAGTTGAACTGATCTTTACAATGCAATCAAAATTCACATGACATAGCCTCTTATGCCATATCCAACTATCATCAATTTGTGTAATCAAACATGTCTTCTCATCAGAATTCAAATGAAATATATTACCTTTTGTCTGTGTATCAGTTGCAATCTCCAAACCAGATCTGTTAGTGATTTTGTATTTTCCATCCTTGAACTATAATTGAAATGCCTTATCCACCAATTGTCCTACACTCAAAAGATTATGCTTCAAAACTTCAACAAAATAAACATTATCAGTATTGTTCTTACCATCAAATGATATAGTTCTTTTTCCTTTGATCATACATGCTTTGCCATCTCCAAATCTAACCAGATCACCATCAAATTATTTCAAAGATATAACCTTCCTTTTATCTCTAGTCATATGATGTGAACATCCACTGTCAATTACCCAGTAATCCTTGTTTCAATTTTAGCAGCAAGTGCCTTCTCTTCAGGGACATTCTTCTAGTGCCAGAACATCTTCCTTGATAGCCAAGAACACCCATTCCTTTCCATCATCGGAACCACTAGCAGAGTCTTCTACCGGTTGATCAACAGAGTTAGTAATACCTTACTCATCTACTATGTAACATGATTTGTCTCTATTTTTCTTATACTTATACTTGTTCTAATATCCAGTGTTAGGTTTAAAAGATTTTCTAACTCTTTCTTCAAATCTTGAATTTCTTTCAGGACATCTAGATGCAAAATGACCAATCTTATTACATGCAAAACATTTAAAAGGTGCTTTTCCTTCATACTTACTTCCCACCAGTCCTTTTGGTACTCTTCTAGAAAATAGTGCTTCAAGTTGCTCAAACAAATCATATTCGCTCTTCATATCATCCAATTCCTTTTCATATAAAGCTTTCCAATCTTGCTTACTTGTTGTTGATCTAGATGCATGAAAAGAAGGTTCAAACTTCATAGCTCCAGAATGTCCAAATTCTTCAAGCTCAAAAGAAAATAATTTCCCAACCAAGGCATCTTTGTTGACAAAAGTATTAGCCATTGTTCTCAACTCATGAATAGCAGTAGCCTTCATCTTGTAAGCCGGTGGTAGGGTTCTCAGGACTTTAGAAACAATTTCATCTTCACTTAGAGTTCCACTAGAACATTGAATTCCCATAACAATCTCATTTACCCTTTCCATGAATGTAGTAGTCCTTTCATCTTCTTCCATCTTCATCTTTTCATATCTCACCCTATAACCATCAAGTTTAGCAATCTTCACAGTAGGGTCTCCTTCATTAAGAGTCTCCAACCTATCCCCATATAGCCTTTATAGATGATTTATCAGTTAATCCCATTATTTGTTGATCAAAAAGTGTACAAGAGAGGGCTTCTCTTGCTCTACAATCATTCTCAAGATGGGTATGTGCAAGATCATGGGGGGCCAAAAAGTGGCAATGGAAAAAAAATGTGTTTTAAACCTTTCCAAACACGCCAAAATCCGCTTTGACTTTTTGTTTGGGTCGGCCAAAATTTGAATTTGGTTTGGTAATACCAAACCAAATAGGATATCTGATTTGTGATGTCACCATTGTGATGTCACTATTGTGATCTCATACTTTTTCAAATCGGATATCCATTTTTCTCAACATAAAAAATATAGTTTAGTAAAATGCACATAACATTTGCGTTTCTTATTGAAATTTTGATTTTTTATAGGCACTAGAAAGGTAATTCAGAGACCTATCAAATGGATGAGGTAGTTTGATGATATTATAGAACCAAAATTAACTATAATCATTTGAAGTTATTCCTTCAATTTTAAAACTTTAAATACTCACAAATTTTGCATACAAAGTCTCATTTTTTTCCTATCATCTCCTTTATCTATCACTTGTCTATCTATACTTAATAATATATTTTATCTATCTCTTTATTCTCTACTTATGTAACTTATTTTATCATCCCATCTAGATAAATAAATTCCCAAGTTACATGCATCTCTGCATATATCTCCATCTTTCTATTCCTATCTCTCCCTCTCCCACTCCATCATTGTCACTCCTTATTTCTATATTTCTCTCGAATAATCTCTCTCCTCTACCTTATCCTACCTATACTTATATATTACTTGTCTCTATCACCTCCTTTCTCTCCCTATCTTGTACCCTCTATCTCTTTATCCTTATAGATATATCTTCATGTATCTTTATATCTCATTATCTCTAAATCTCACTTATTCACTCTATCTCTCCCTCCATTTGTCTTACTCTCTCTATCACTTTCTATCCATATCTATCTCTATCTCCATCTTCACATCTCCATCTCTCTCCCTATCAATCTCTCTTTTTATATGTTCCTCTATCTTTATATATCTTTCTCTATACATGATTAATGTACTTCTCTGTCTCTTCCTCTATCGCCCTCTTGAAGTATCTTTCCCTTTCTCTACCTTTATCTCTTTATTTGCTCCATCTTTATATATCTCTAGCTCTCTCCCCACATCCTTCTCTATAGTGCCTTTATATATCTCTATATATTCCTCTTTCTCTCTCTCCCTTTCTATCTATCCCTATCTATAATCTCTATCTCTCTTTCTCACTCTCTTGCACTATCTATATCTCTCTATTTATCGATATTTCTCTTCCTTTATATCTCTCTATCTCTTCCTTTTTTAATCTCTCTCTTTACCCCTCTCTATCCATTTGTCTCCATCTCTTCATATATTTATCTTTGTCTTTACCTCTCTCTTTCTCTCTATATATTCATCTCCCTCTCCCTTTATCTTCATTTTTTATCTCTATCGTCCTCTCTCCTTTTTAATATCAAGATATGTCTACCTCTTTCTATCCATCCTTGTCCTTTATTTTTCTCCCTCTCACTTCATACTCCTTAATATCTATATCTCTATTTATTTCCTTCTCCTTTAGTTCTTTTCCCTCACTTTAGTTCTTCATCTCTCTTCACCCTTATATCTCTCATTATTTGAAACTTAGTATATATGGTCTCCTAATGGGTTATATCATGTCCTAAGGGGTCATAGAACATCATATGACCCCTTAGGACACAATATGACCCCTAACGACACCATATGGTCCCCTAAGGGGTCATATGGTGTCCTAAGGGGTCATAAAACACCATATGACCCCTTAAGACACATTAAGACCCCTAATGACACCATATGGTGTCCTAAGGGATCCTATGACAACAAGTGACCCTTAGGACACCATACGAACCCTAATGACACAATGTGGCATCCTAAAGGGTCATATGGTGTCCAAGGTGTCATAGGACACCATATGACCCCTTAGGACACCATACCACCCATAGAACCATATAGTGTCCCAAGGGCTCATATGGTGTCTTAAGGGGTCATAGAACACCATATAACCCATTAAGACACAAGACAACCCATGACGACACCTAAGGGGTCATATAGTGTCCTAAGGGGTCATAGGACACCATATTACCCCTTAGAACACCATACGACACCATATGGTGTCCTAAGGGGTCATATGGTATCCTAAGGGGTCATATAGCACCATATGACCTCTTATAACACAAGAAGACCCATAACAACATGATATGGTGTCCTAAGGGGTTATATGATGTCCTAGGAACCTTTAGGACACAACATGACCCCTTAGCACACCATACAACCCCTAATGACACCATATGGTGTCCTGAGGGGTTGTAGGACATCATATGACCTGTTAGGTCACAATATGACCCCTAACAACACCTAAGGAATCATATTATGTCCTAAGGGGTCATAGGACACCATATGACCCCTAACGACACCATATGGTGTCTTAAGGGATCATATTGTGTCCTAAGGGGTCATAGGACACCATATGACCCCTAACGACACCATATGGTGTCTTAAGGGGTCATATTGTGTCCTAAGGGGTCATAGGACATCATATGTGTGTGTGTGTGTGAAAAAGTGGTCTGTAGCTGCAAGCATAACACTTCAATTAAGTCATTATATGCATGGTTAATAATCAATAATCAATAAGTAATAAACCATAACAATGCAACTAATTGCCTTCTAAAAGATGCGAGTATAAGATTGCTCTCAGATTGTTATAAGCAATACCAGTGACTAGACTACACCAAGATGAACAATTTAATCTATATGATATTAACTATATGGATGAAATTTGGATGAATAATTCAAGCAAATAATCAATTCAAGTAATAATGGATTCAAGCAATAATGGATGCAAATAATCTAAAAAGAACAATAATCTTCAACGACTCTAGAGAGAAATTAGCATGATAATAATTTCCAAGCGTGTTCTCAAAAATCTCTAGGGTAAATCGGAATGAGAGCTAAAGACTGAATTTATAGAGAATTGCAAGAGAAAAAGCTCAATTTAGGATTAATTGAAAATAATTGAGAAATCAGGTTTAGTTAACCTTGAGATAGATTCCAATTATAGTTTAATTGAAATGCATTCAAATTAGAAGTCCAAGCTGCATTGGAAAATATTAATAAATCAATTCCATGCATTTATGATAAAAATAGATAATTCTTTTATTTATTCAAGAAAAGAGTCTTTTTAATGCAAGTGAACTTCTTTTTCTGAAAAGCTTTGAGTTCCATTTTAGAGAATAATTCAATAATTCAATTAATTGCTTTTCTGATTTCAAGTTCTAAATTTAGAAAAAGAAACAATATCTCAAGTTTGATTTCTCTCTCAATTCAATTCTTTTATTTTATTTTCAATTCAACTCTTGCTTTGTAATAAATTCCTCTTTTGTAATAAATTAATTCTTTTTGCATGATTAAATGGCAAATTTATTAATTAATTAAATATGCAAGGATATTTAATAAATTAAAATAGGATAATTGATCAAAATGATATTCTTGGAAATGATTCGATTAATTAAATGAATATTTAATTAATATTGGGTAATTGATTTGCCATGTGATATTTGATGATTAAAGAATTAATAATGTGCTCAAGATTGATTTAATTGCCTTTGGTTAGGACCTTGGTGATGTTGTTGAGATTAGGGGCCCATGGTTTAGATGACCATTTTTAGGGTATTACATTTGCCTTTCTTTGAATTAATGTGCGAGTAGTGCATTGGTTCAAAGAATGTGTGATGTCTAGAAGATGCCAGTTCTAAACTTGAATGATCATGAACTAGATGAAAGCAAGGTGTTTAGATCAATTCAAAGTGACAAAGATGAATGAAGTCTGATTAAAGCGATACCGATCCTGAACTTGATTGAACTGAGGAACGATAGAACATAAAGATACCGAAATTGAACTTGATTGATCAAGAAGTGGATCTTACTGATCTAGAACTTGATTGAACTTAGATGTAGTGAGTGATGATAAAAATCGATCTTGAACTTGATTGATCAAGATACGATGAAGATAAACTGTCCAGCTTGACCAAGAAATGAATACTGAACACCTTCTCAGATTGAGCGTATGGTCAAAGATATTCTTTAAACTTTTGATTGAGTTTAAACGAATAATAGTTTGATTTGAAGCAATGAAACTGATTAACATTAAGAGATTAATTTAGATGAAAGACAAATATCAGCTTGATTTGAAGCAATGAAACTGATATGCCCCTAGCGATTGATTCAATTCAGATGATTGAGAGATCTCAACTTGATGTGTAGCGATGAAGTTGAGATGCCCCTAAGAATTGATTTTCTTTAGTTGAAAATATTTTGCTCAACTTTTGATGATGACTTGAAAAAAAAGTTCTCGACATGTGAGATGTGAGGTCATAAGGTCGTGAGTATGCCTCCTCGAGAATGAAATAGAAAGATAACGAGGGTGCATTATAGGCAATTGTGTGGCGAAAATAAGTTATTTGAGCACAAATTGCTTCTGAGGAATATTTGAAACAATTAGGCTTTGATTGATGAAATTGAGCGCAGAGTGCATCATAATATTGATGTGTAGAACTGAAATTGAATTAAGATTCAACATTGAAATTTGAGCGCAATTAGAAGAAAAATTAGCATTTTGATGAAAAGAGCGCTAAGTGGTCCAAATTGTGAAATTGACTAGCAAAATGATTTCGGATTTTGATTTCGATCCCAAAAATGGAATCACAACAGTCAAATTAGCTAAGGGTACAATTTTCATGTCCATCGGAGCAAGTTGAAAAATTAGGTTTTTGGCTATATATGTGACGAAAGTGTCATTTTCAAATCATTTTAACCCTCCAAGTTAGAAAATTCAAAAATCCTTCTGCGAAGAAAATGGTGGTCCCTACTCATCAACATCGATTCAAGTGCCAAAGAAGACATAATCAACCCCGAAACTATGAGCCAATGGTAAGTGATCGATCTTAAGCCTCTTAATGTTTTCAATTTTGAATTTTTTTGTTCATTTTTCAAGTTTTTCACATGTGTGGGGTCGGGTTTCACGTTTTATCATGCGAGACAGGATTCTGTCTCGTACGAGTAACTGTTAAAATTTCTTTCATCATTTAGGGTCATTAGAATTGTCGTTTGGGACGCACCCTTGTATCGTACGACATGTCTGTAAAAAGACCATTTTGTCGTGCGAGACCCAACAGTTTGTTGTTTGGGGTTATTTTATCGTGCTACACCTAATCTTGTCTCATATGAGACGCTGCTTCTCTGTGTTTTGTCGTTCGGGAGACAGTGAGCATTTTTAAAGGTCTAAATGTGAAATTTTGATTTTGCATTTGACTTAGTTGATTTGCGTGATGTTTTACTTCTCTTGTAGGCTCATTTGGAATGTTTTCTGATGCTTCGTTGTTGGGTTTTTGCAGGTTCGATTACCTCTTGTGCTGTTTAGATGGGTTTATCCTCCTACTATGGCATTAGTTTGACATTTAGCTGAGGTTGAGTAGACTCATATTGACTTGTGTGGCTTGACCCATCTATTGAGATTACCTGATATCCGTGTGAACCACAGAATGCTCACAACATTGGTAGAGTGTTTCCATTCAGAGCATAACACATTGCATCTGCCAGTGGGGGAGTTGAATATCACTCCCGAGGATATATATAGGATCCTTTGTATCCCTTTTGTTGGGGATAAGGTGGATTATGATTCAGGACACCTTCCAGGATTACAGGTAGTGAGGCATGTCTTCAGTGATCCTAACATTTTGACTCGTTCCATTAGTTGGGACATATTGATGAGCAGGTATAGCGAGATGTTTCCTTTGGCATGTGTTCTAGCAGGGTTCATAGGCCGTTTTCTGATGCCAGACAGAGGGCAGCAGGGTTTCTAGTGCAGATGGGGTTGGATGCTAGAGAGATTGATAGAGACCCCTCAGAGACTTGGCTGGGGTTCGTGTTTATTGGCCCACATGTATCAAGAGATGCATGAGATCATGTATAGAGATGGGCGAAGCATGGCCGCTGGTGTATATATTTTGCAGGTGTGGGCTTAGGAGGACCTTCCCGTTTGTCGGCCCTTAGTAGATGACAGTAGAGAGCCTGGGCAACCGATTATATACAGGTATGCCGGATACATTATGCAGCCCCATCTGGGCAAGACAAATTTTTGGAGACGACAACTAGATGACCTAATAGCCATTGTATGGAGACCGTACAGAGGCTTAGATCCATGGGATGAATTGTGGATGGTTCGTAGGGACCTTTTTATTACGCTCCCTCTCATTGGGAGATCATAGACTATTGTGGAGTGATTCATCATTTCTCGAGTGATGAGGCAGTATGGCTAGCCTCAGGGGATCTCACAGGAGTTTACAGCGTATGCACATTACTCAGATGAGGAGAGACAGGGATGGTCTCCACAATTGTCATATGCTTTGGCGATGCAGGAGCTGACTGGTTTACATTGCCTGAGGTGGGATTATATGGATGATGTGGCGGATGTGGGGGTATTGCCTCAGTATAGAGATTGGTTTCAGCAGCATTTGTTCCCTCGATTCACAGATCCAGCAGAGCAGGCTCCTCATATTGAGGATGTTGAGGATGATGCCCCCGCACCGGCATAGGGACAAGGACAGGCACAAAGAGTTGAGGCTCCATGGTGGAGTGGTGGTGATCCTGGTGCTAGCAACAGTAGGGTGCCAGCCAATGTTGGACAGCAGAGGGGTGAGGTCAAATCCCTAAGGGCATGTAGGAGTGAGATTGGGTGGGACTGAGGAGGAGCGAACAACTTTGAGATAGGTTCGGCAGTGGTGGGATGAGCAGGGTGGAGCTACAGGTGGAGATGGGGTTGGGGGGTCTGTCAGAGAGCAGGGGATTGACGCAAGGTGGTCAATGAGAGCACGTTGTGTAGAGTTTCAGTCACAGTTGACAGTGGCTCAGACTCAGCTAGCGGAGCGAGACTGATAGCTTGCCGAGGTGAAGGTTGAGCGTGATTGCCAGATCACATCATTGAGGGCAGAGTTGAAAGAAGAGATAGAGGCTTTACGACAGGAGGTCCTTCTCCAGAGTAGTAGGTCAGCCTACTATGTGGTAGCATATAGTGTCACAGTTCCTATTGCGCAGGAGGTGATACCCTACTTGTAGTATATGGAACAATCAGAGGGAGCTCAGGCACCTTGTCAAGATCCTGGGCATCAGGCTCCTCCTCCTCCACCAGGCGATGAGGGAGAGGGTGTGAGCTAGATTATTTCTTTTTGTAGCTCAGATATTTTTTGTAGACACACCCATTTTTTGTCGCCTATACGATTCTTGCTCCGATGGGAGTTTTTATATGTCATTCAACATCATTTTATACTCGTATGCTTGACATAATATATATATATATATATATACAAGATTCGATTTGACTTCATCATACTTGTGTTGATTCTCTTATGAGATGTCTTTTATATGCTTTATTCTATATGTATGCATTTCTTTTCAATATGAATGTATGTAATGCAAATGATTATAGATGTCTATTTTTGTTTCTTTTCATATGCAAATAAATGAATGAGTATGAGTAATGTGAAATGCAATATTTTATTTTCTATGCAATAAGATGAATTCAAATGAGTAAGAATGAAATGTATGAAGCTATATTAAATGTTATGAATGCAGCTAAAACATCTCAAAACACAAGTACTTGATCGAAGAAATGATGATAAATAGACCACTTAGCGTAAGAAATGATGATGCTTTCAGCTCTCATTCAGAAGATAAAGAGATTATTACCATACCAAAATCACTCTAAATTCTCAAAAATGTAGAATGATATGCAAAATGCATCCTAAACCTAGTCATTGGATTTTAAAAACTTAAGATTCATCACTGAGCATAATGAACACAACAAGCAGGTTAGAGTTCCTTTCTTTCTCAAATGTGCAATATTTATTATCTTGTCCGCAATGACCCTTTTTTCATTCATATCCTTGGACTGATTTCGCAAGGACCCGAAATGTATCATAAAGAAATTCCCTCAAAACAAACAAAGAAATGATATGGACCTCCCTGTAGCATACAAATAAGCGGAGTCAAGGTATGTGAGGCGATTTCACCTTGCTGTGAAGGCTCTTATCATAGACACCCACCTAATTTATATGTTTCTAGATCATTGGGATTATTCCTACAAGCAGAAAACAAAGAAAATATTATGCCCCCAATCCTTGCTCCTCTTAGTCACAATAGACTTCCTCGAGTGACTCAGAGGGATAATAATCGAAAACCAATATAAAAGACAACACACAAAGAGAATTTTTAGTCATAGCCCAAATCGTTTAGTGATTGTTTTCTGTTATGTTGTTTTTCTTGTGTACTCAGTGATAAAAAACTCTTTGGTAGTTAGGAGATAGGTGACTGACTCAGAGTGGACGACCGGGATTCATTGACAGAAAGATGACTTGGTTGGCATTGCTTAGGATATGTAAATTTCTCTATCGAGTAACCTAAGACTAGGACGTTGATCAGTTTCAAGTCATGAGGGTTCCAATGAACTAGGGTGTCACAAAAGTGACTGAAAAATATGTACAAACGAAAGCAAAAGATGCATGAAAGCGAGAAATGCGAACGTTGCGTTGATAGATGGAGCGCTTGAGTACAAGAGGTGCCTGTTTGCCAAGTTTTCACCTGCTTGGCAGAGATTCATGTTTTTTTACCAAGGCGCCTATTTACCAGGTTTTCACCAGGACAATTTCTCTCTTTATATTTTTTTTTCTTTCTTTTTCTCTTTTTTTTTGTATTTTATGATTTTTCCATTTTTTTGATTTTTTTCAGGACTTTTTCCAACTGTACATGTTGGTGGCATAGAGAATGCTAAGCAAAGAATTTCTTCAAGTGGATGGTGTTAATCAGTTCACGGAACTGTTCTCCTTCTGAATTTGAGAGTTGATAGGCATTAGAGCCGAATACTGCAGTAACAATGTAGGGACCCAGCCATTTGGGTTCAAACTTCCCTTTATTGTCGCGAAACTATTGATTTTTTGGATTTTCTCTCAAAACTAGGTCACCAACATGAAATTATCTTTGTCGAAATTTATTGTTTTATCCTCTAGACATTCTCTTCCGATACGCTATGAGATGATCAAATGCCACTTGCCGACGCTCATCCAGCAATTTGAGCTCTTGCAATCTAGATATTCTATGATCTTCATCAGTAACAAGACCTTGGAAAGAAACTCTTAGAGATGGTATTTCTACTTCAATAGGTAGTACTGCTTCAGACCCATACACCAAAGAGAAAGGTGTAGCCCCAGTAGGTGTTCTGATACTTGTTCTATAAGCCCATAGTGCAGGATTGAGCTGCATATGCCAATCCTTCTCGGATTTGTTCACTGTTTTGTGCAAGATAGTCAATAGGTTTTTGTTAGATGCCTTAGCTTGTCCATTACCTTGAGGGTAGTATACCGATGACTAGTGTTGCTTTATTTTGAATTTCTCACAAAGGTCATCCAAATCTTTATTCTTAAACTATCCTCCATTATCAGTCACAATTGATGAAGGTATCCCATACCTGTAGATGATATAATTTAGGAAGAACAAGTTGACTTGTTTATCGGTTGCTTTGATGAGAAGAACCGCCTCTACCCACTTGGTGAAATACTTAGTGGCAGTTATGATGAATTTATGCCCGTTAGATGAAGCCGGATATATCTGACCAATGAGATCAAAGGCCCATTGCTGAAAAGGCCAATGTGTAATGAAGGGTATAAGATCCCTTGCCAGGGCATGTATGATATTTCCATGAAGCTGACATTTCTCACAAGTCTTAGCAAATATTATGGCATCTTTTTCCATGTCTAGCCAGTAGTAGCTAGCCTGTAATAGTTTCCAAGCTAAAGTAATACTATTCGAATGAGATCCACAAATACCTTCATGAACTTCCGATAACACACGTTTAGATTCTTCAGTTTCTAGACACCTAAGCAATGTACCATCCAAACCCTGTCTAAATAAATCGTTAGCTATGTAACATACCGCGAAGCATTGCGAGTTAGGTTTCTTTTCTCATTTCAAGTAAGATTTCTAGGAATAATTTGGTCTTGTAGATAGGAATAGATGTGACTGTATTGAGATGAGTCATGTCCAATAACAAAACAGACTATTTGGGTCTCATTATCATAGGCGGGGTAATATAACTCTTCCACCAGGAAATCAAAGCAAAAATTAGACTCATGTAACTCAGGTATAGATGCCAAGGTAGCCATATCATCTGCTGCTCTGTTCACAAATCTAGGAATCTGTTGGAATGATACAAAAGAAAAATACTTCTTAAGATCATCAACCATCCTCTTGTAAGGCATCAATTTCTCATCTCAAGTCTAATATGTATCATTGATTTGATTAACTACTAGTTGAGAATCTCCATAGATATATAATTCCGCAACCTTCCATTCAATAGCCAGTTTTATCCCATTCACCAAAGCTTCATATTCTGCAATGTTGTTTGTACAAGGGAATAGAATCTTATAAGACTTTGGGATTGAATATTTCTGAGGAGTAATGAATAATATGCTAGCAGCTGAACCTTTTTGAGTAAAGGACCCATCAAAGAACATCTTCCAGGGTTGTTGAGTAAGATGCATTATTGATTCATCTGGGAACTCTATATGAAGAGGTTGAGTATCCTTAAGTGGAGCTTCAACAAGTTGATAAGCAATTACCTGTCCTTTTATAGCTTTGTGTTCCACATATTCAATGTCAAACTCTATAAGGATCATTACCCATTTTGCCAATCTTCTTGTAAGTGTTGCTTTATTTAGAAGATACTTGAGTGGATCGATTTTGGCCACTAGCTTGACTGAATGTGCTAGCATGTAGTGCCTCAGTTTTTGTGATGCAAAGACTAATGCCAAGCATTCTTTTTCTATTATACTGTAGTTCATTTCATAAGATACCAATGTCTTGCTGATGTAATAGATAGCATGTTCCTTTTTGTTGTCATCTTGTTGTGCCAGAAGTGCCCCCAGTGATGAATCAGTTGCTGATATATATAAGATTAGTGGTTTACCCTGAATAGGAGGCATCAATATTGGTGGATTAGATAGGTACTCTTTTATTTGTTGAAGATGTTGTTCACACTACTAATCCCAGTTGTAAATTACTCCTTTTCTCAATACCTTTGTGAAAGGTTGAGCTTTGTCTGCTAGCTGAGAAATGAATCATTTGATGGATTGGAGACGTCCCTATAAACTTCTCATTTGACTGATATTCTTTAGAGGCAACATTTCCATTATGGCTTGGACCTTCTCAAGATCAACCTCGATTCCCTTCTTTGAAATGATGTAGCCAAGTAGTTTACCAGATGTCACTCCGAATGCACACTTCTTTGGATTTAACCAGAGTTTAAACTTTTCCATTCTGTCAAGTATAGGACCTAACTCTTGAATATGTGTTGATCTCTTCATAGTCTTCACTAAGGTGTCATCAACATAATCTTCCATATTCTTATGCATCATATCATGAAAAATGGTTGTAACTACTCTTTGATAGGTTTCTCCTACGTTCTTTAGCCCAAATGGCATGACGTTCCAGAAAAAGGTTCCCCATGCATAGGTGAAAGTTGTCTTTTCTTGATCTCCAGGAGCTACTTTGATTTGATTATATCCGGAGAATCCGTCCATTAGTGAGTACATTTCATACCCAGCGGTCATGCCGACTATCATATAAAGTTTGGCAATGGAAAGTCGTCCTTCAAACACACTTTGTTAAGATCTCTGAAGTCAGTGCAAAATCTGATAGACTTGTCTGCCTTTGACACAGGTACTATGTTTGAAATCCATTTGGCATAATCTATAGCTCTAATGAATCCAACTTTGAGTAGTTTTTCTAGTTCAGCCTTGACTAATAGTGCTACATGTGGGTGCATCTTACAGAGTTTTTTCTTAATTGGTTTTACTCCTGGTGTGATTGAAAGATGGTGCATAATGAGATCAGGATCCAAGCCTGGCATATTAGAGTACATCCATGCAAAGTTTATTTTTCTTTTCTAAGAATAGCTGAGTGAACTCCTTCAATTCTTCTGCTGATAGTGATTGAGCTACATGAATGATGTGTGGTGTCTCTTGACTCCCAATGTTCACTGGCTGAGTTGGATTGATCAATATGGAGGACCTTTCCTGGAAATGACTTGGCAGTATATCAAGTATCTCACCTTCAGGCGCCTCAGAGAGGTTTTCACCTTTAGGTACGTCCTTTATTTTCTCAATTTTAGATTCTGACACCACCACAATGTGGTTTTCGCCATCAGATCTTTTATTTTTATTTTTCTTGTTTTTGCAACTAAGATACTTGATATCCACTTCAGTCATATTTTCACTTTGTTCATTGGTGGAAGAGTCTATGGGTTCAACTGCATTGAGATAATAGGCTAGCATATAGTCATTGATAAAAGTAGGTATACTCATGGGTTGGTTCTGTAAAGTACAGTCAATCAATTCAAGATGTACTAAGGATAAATTTTGGATAGGTTCAAGAGCTTTCATAGTATTGTTATCATAGTTGTGGATCAAAAAGTCAAGTTCCAGAATGATACCTTGCGTAAGTGTCTCGAGACCAGGAAGAGTCAGATCATGATTATTAAAATTCACGTTAATATTTAATCGATCTAATCCGATAGACATACTTGTAACGTTGTTCACTACGCCAGACTGGACTTCATATCGTGGTTTAACAACAATAAGACCAGTAGACAAATTTTCATTGTTTGTATCAGATGATTCATAATTGAAGGCTGAGTAGATATTGTCTTGAATAAGACTGTCATCAGAGTCATCAGAGTCATCGGATGAAGTTTCCAAGTCTTCTTTAGGGGATTTAGGAAGTATATGTATGGTATCAATACCAACATCTTTAATGCTGCAAGTTCCTTCATGTTGTGGTTCATTTGTCATTTGTATCTGACACACTTGTTGACATGATCTTGATGTTCCTGTGATTTGCTGTCTTCTACTCCATTCAGCTTCTTCTGGACTGATAACTGGCTCTTGTTCTGTAGCTTCCAACTCTTCTTATGTAGTACTATACCTGATTTGTTCTATTTTAGGATAAGGCACATAGATGAGAAGCTTTCTGGTAATCTCTTTTCTTTCAATTCTTGTTCATAATTTGCTTGTCACCTTTGTCTAATTTCGTATATTTCTTTATCTAGTTTTATGCGCATCAACTCTTGAGTATCATCTATGACACCACTAGATTCTTCTGAAGTTCTTTTAGTTGATGTATCTGAAAGATAGTCAGGACCCCATTCATACTCATTTGAATCAATCTTTGAATCGTCTACTTGCTTCCTGCTAGTATATGTGACTGGAAATTTTAATGGTGCAAACAATTCTCTGATTCTTACTACTTCATCTCTTATATCCTCAGGGACCTCAACTTCCTGTATTTTTGTAGCTGATACCATAGAATCTTGAGCACTGACTGTTTCTTCTTTCTTGACTGTTGATTCCTCTTTCTCTTTCCTACTCTCTGCTTTTGTTTGTTTAGTGTCTACTTCTTGTAATGTTGAAGGCGATATCCTTTTTAGGCACTTAGACTTAGAAACTTGTTTTTGGTCTGATGTATTTTTTGGATTGTATCCTAGTCTAGCCTTATGATTTGTGGATTTGGTTTGTAGCTGAATTGGTTCAGTAATACCTTCCCTTTGTTTACCCAGAGGACCAGTACCTGAGTACCCTATGCATTGAATAATTTTGTATCCAGGACCATATTGGTTTGAGGAAATCTCACAATGTCGTACCTCCTCATTTTGACTATCCTCCTTAAAGAGCCAGTTAAGAACAACATCCTCTTCTATTTCATCTGCCAAGGAGGTAGAAGACTATACAAAGAGACCATCATATATGGAATTCAGAGCTGAAGTTTTTGTTCTCAGAGCCTCTGATGGCTTTCCCAACTATTTTGGTGATGGAGGGAGAGAATCTAATGAAAGTACCAGTTCTATCTTGTAGTCATCCATGCTGGTATTTGTAATCTTCAATCTCTTTTATAAGTATTTCATTAGTGTTTCTGGATCTTTAGTTGGAGAGGCTGCCCTATTATGAGGCACAAAAGTATCTGCACCTTTTGTCAATGCATTACAGATGACATTTGTATTAGTAGGAATACTAACTTTAGCTCCGTTATAAGGAAACTTTAAGCATTGATGGTATGTTGACGAAACTGCCTTCATTTCATGAATCCACGACCTGCCCAGCAATATATTATATGACAATGGAATATCAAGTACCTGGAAAAGGACATCTCTTTCTACAAGTCCCACTCTAATTGGTAATGACACCAGACCTTTAGAAGTCCTTTCTTCTTCATCATAGGCTTTTATTGTTATCTTCTTGCCGAGATCAATGACATTTCAGAGAATCCTAGTTGTGTAAGTAGACTGTAAGTATAGATATTCAACCCTGTGCCTCCATCTATCAAAACACGTTTGACTCTGTGTTTGTGGATCATGGCTTCAATATGTAATGGCTGGTTATGTGGATGACTTAGTGAGTTGTCATCTTCTTTGAAGAAGGTCAGATAGTGAGGTGAAGTAATATGATCCACCATAGACTGAAACCGATCAATGTCTAAATCTTTTGGAATGTTGGTGGTGAGCAAGGCATTGTCTAGGATTTATTTGGGAGTAGATGAAAGTTTTAGTATTTCAAAGATTGAGATTTGAGCATTTGTTCTTTCCAACTATTCAACAACACTATATCCAGAAGATGATGATGAAGTTAAGCTTTTAAATTTGTCCAAGATTGATTCTTTTTGTTTGTTTGGCAATGCTAGTGGGTTTGATGTTGCCTGAGCCGGGTCGGAAGAACTAGCTCCTTGGAGGGTGACTTTCTTTTGAGAACGGGTGAGAGCTCTTGCATATCACGATTCATTTGGTTTATCTTGGACTATAATCACATTGCAATATTCCTGGTGGGAAGGCTCAATCATGTTGATAACGTTTTCTTGACTAGCATAAGTATAATTTACCTTGGCACCTCCTTTGGTCTTTGAAGAATCACCTTGTTCGTAAACAGGCAAAGGGTCTTTAAATGCTTTATGATCAACATTGGTTGGGTGATTCCCAACAATGACTTTACTAGCATCTATGTGGTCTTGAATCTCATGTTTCAGCTTCATGCAATTGTTTATGTTATGACCTTTATTCCAATGGAAGTCACAATATATATTTTCTCTCGACCATCTTGGTTTGACATCAAGATCATATGGTCTGGAATTATCTGATAGTGTTATCAAGTTGTTTGTCAATAGATTTTTGAAAGCGGATTGATATGATTCTTCGAGAGGAGTAAAATCATGGTTAGGTATGGAAAGCCGAGGCTTTTCTTTGAACCATTCCTTTGCTTTCTTTGGCAGATTTTCTATTGCAGCCTCAGCAGCTTTAAGTGCTTGTGTACCACTATCCAAGTTGATATTGTGGGCTTTGAGTTGGTTTTAACAGTGTCTACTACTACATCATTAAAAACATTCTTATTGTTGTCTTTGCCAAATTTCCAATACTTGTTCTTCTCTTTAGAGCTAGATCCTGGTTGTGTTTCTTTCCAAGGTGTGATATCCCCCTTCTTTATGAGCACATCTTCCATTCGAATGGCATTATCTACCATTTTGTTAAATGAAGGGTGTACTTGCATTTGTATACTATATTTCAGTTCGGGGACCAAGTTATTGACAAATATATCCATTTTCTTAGAGTCTGGGATAGGTCGTGGATACCTAGAGAACATCTTTCTCCAGCGTTGGAGGAAAGTAAGAAGAGGTTCCCCTGTTTTCTGTTGAGTATTACAAAGATCGATCATAGTCATAGGATGTCGAATGTTTTATGAATATTGTTGTAAGAATAGTTTGATTAGTTCTTCAAATATTTTTATTCCTTTGGGTAGACTTGAGAACCATTCCATTGCTTGACCCCCTAAACTCCTTGGGAAAAGGCACATGAGGTAATTTTGATCGTGCATGAGCTCCATACAGGCAACACAAAATTATCTGACATGATCTTGAGGATCTGAGGTACCATATTTGTCAAATTTTGGGATCTCCACACGTGAAGGAAATTGAGGCATGTATGGATTCTTGTCAAATGGAAAGGGACATATTGTTTCTAGAGAATATTGTTTTGGGGAATTGTCCTTATTCTTCAGTTTTGTGACTTCCATCCATAAGGCTAGTAATTGTTTGTGTACCATGAGTATAGGTGAGTCTTCCTTTTTAGTAACGAGTGTCTGAACATCATATCCAGTAGGAAGTTTGGCACCTTGTTTTGCTAGTTCTAAGAAATAGTCTTCCTTCTCTCAGGTCATGATAACTTTCATCATTTTTCTAAAGTCTTTGTCCTTTTGACAGTCAAGGATTTCTTTTTCTGGAGGTTTAGTGTCTTTGTCAGTCTCACTTGATGATGAGGTATCATTATCATTTCTGGGAATATTATTATCGTCCTTATTTCCATCATTGTGTTCCGTCTCATGCATAGTGGGAGATTCAGGCTCATCAAAAATTGGTCCGCGTGATGACGATGGTATGTCAGTGAGTGGATCCTTCACATAGAATGGATTATCTTGATATTTGAAGGGTTGTTCTTTGCCTTTGGCTTCTTTCTTGCAAGAACTCCTAGTTTGTGTAGGCATTTTTATGGATTAGTGTGACCTAAAGTTGTTTGTGATGCAGAGGTCAAGATCAATTTCAGAGCTAGTTGTTCTATTTAGAGTATTGTTTGGGAGAAAAAACCGAGATTCAGTTTGGTTTTAGGAACAATCTATCCTGTATAAGATGTTTATCTAAGTTGATTCTAAGAGTAGTGTAAGACTTAGTTTGGTTTTAGGAATGATTTATCCTATATAAGACGTTATCTAAGTGACTAAAATTTGATAGGTAGTTGATTGAACTAGCTGAAAGGTGATTGACCAAACCGTGCAACGCAAATGGCAGAGGTACATTGTCTTGATCTGTTTATGCTCAGGAAAATTGATAACCAGTATTATGTTCACTGTAGACTTTTTTAAGGCAAGTTTGACTATTCTGTTATGACAAAAACCAGAGACTCATACGATAGGATTTTTTGAACCGAACGACAATTTAGCAAGTATAGGATGAAAAATGTTCTATTCCGTACGAGTTGCTGCCTCGTACCATACGACAGATGGGTATGTGTAGGATGAAAAAATACTAAGAGTAGTTATGTTTTGCATGACACAGGATACAGAGCCAGACGACAGATTAAAAAGACTCATATGACAGAGGATCAGGTCTAGGACGACAAATTAGTAGACTCATATGACACAGGATCAGATGTAGCATGATAAATTATCAAACTCGTACAACTTTTCATAGGGCAAAGACTAGAAATTTTGAGTTTTTTCGATTGCTGAGTATGATAACTGAGTATGACCAATTTTGAGATGGACTAATTTTTGACCAGGATAAACTATTTTTGGACAGAATTTTGACTTAGGTTGAACTAGTTTCTGACACGGACAAAGTTTTGACTTAGGATGGACTAGTTTCTGACACGGATAGAGTTTCGACTTAGGATGGACTAGTTTCTGACACAGATAGAGTTTCAATTGAAGATGTACTAGTTTCTAACATAGATAGAGTTTTGACTTGGGATGGACTAGTTTTTGACATGGATAGAGTTTCAAATCACTGAGTTGTTTCTTGTCTTCTCCAATTTTGGTATTTCAAGTTTTTGTTTCAGAGATGAAAACACAAAAAACAAGTAGTATGTATAGTGACTCCAATCACAGTATGCAAACCCTAAGGAATTTGGTGAGGAAAGAAAACCTTTTCTTGTAGACTCAGGTACACACCCAATAGCTAATCACAATACGGCCACTGACTCTCATGCAATGGATTCTCAACACCCTATTATCCGACTCCAAATGCTAATGGGGGCAAGAAATGACAAGTATCTTGGGCGAGTTACTATCTCTCTTGCACAAAGATTATCTCCCTTTCAAAGGTGAATCGGGTAGCTTCTAATTTTGAATTAGATTTAGTCAAGGATCCGTTCGGTGCGTCGAGGTATAAACTCAATTGAGAGGTCTCCTAGCCTTGAAAACCAAGGTTTAATATACCTGAAGGTACAAAGGAGAGCTATTCCCGAGCACTGCCGTTGACTTGATTTTCATCAAATCACGTTTATTTTATAGTGGGTTGGAGTACTTGGTGTCTAGTTGTTCCCACTTAGGTCGTTCCCCTCACACCAGCCGTAACGGCTTTAAGAGTTTTTCAACCCCTCTGGAGGGCAAGCCTGCTAAAGATGTACGAATCTCAAACAAAGAAAAAGCCTCAAGGCTCTGGATTTCTGATTGTCTTGAAAAAGACAAGAGCATACTCTCCTACCTCTTAAAATCTTCTAAAAACACAAAATACAAATTTGTTCTTTAACCAAATAGCAAGTTAGGTTCCTAAAAATGAATTTAAAGAGTACACGATGTTTAGTCGACTCTCCTTAGGCAACCTGCAAAGACAACGAATCAGTAGGCATATTGTCTTTATGCGACAAGCATATTCTTTGACAAGCGTTCTGGAAAAAACTAATTAGGCTATGAAAAATTCTGAGATAGACAGATAAACAGTCAGGGTCAGTCATCAGAATAATCAATAAAAATCATGAAATTTGCCTTTTAACCAAAAAATACAGAGTCGTACGACAGTATGAAATCTCATATGATACAGGATCACAACTCATACAAGACAGGATTCCTATTCATACGACACTTGTAGTTTGTCGTTTAAGCCTATGGGAATTGTCATATGAAATGTACGGACGAAAAATCGAAAAAATCTGAAATCTGGAAAATAACAAAAAACAAAGCAGTTAGTCTTAGAGGCCGAAAAATGTAGTCTTCTGCCCCACGGTGGGCACCAGATATGTGTGTGTGAAAAATTGGTCTATAGTTGCAAGCACAACACTTCAATTAAGTCATTATATGCATGGTTAATAATCAATAATCAATAAGTAATAAAGCATAACAAAGCGAATAATTGCCTTATAAAAGATGCGAGTATAAGATTGCTCTCAGATTGTTATAAGCAATACCAGTGACTAGACTACACCAAGATGAAGGATTTAATCTATATGATATTAACTATATGGATGCAACATGGATGAATAATTCAAGCAAATAATCAATTCAAGTAATAATGGATTCAAGCAATAATGGATGCAAATAATCTAAAAAGCACAATAAACTTCAATGACTCCAGAGCGAAATTAGCGTGATAATAATTTCCAAGGTGTGATATCCCCCTTCTTTATGAGCACATCTTCCATTCGAATGGCATTATCTACCATTTTGTTAAATGAAGGGTGTACTTGCATTTGTATACTATATTTCAGTTCGGGGACCAAGTTATTGACAAATATATCCATTTTCTTAGAGTCTGGGATAGGTCGTGGATACCTAGAGAACATCTTTCTCCAGCGTTGGAGGAAAGTAAGAAGAGGTTCCCCTGTTTTCTGTTGAGTATTACAAAGATCGATCATAGTCATAGGATGTCGAATGTTTTATGAATATTGTTGTAAGAATAGTTTGATTAGTTCTTCAAATATTTTTATTCCTTTGGGTAGACTTGAGAACCATTCCATTGCTTGACCCCCTAAACTCCTTGGGAAAAGGCACATGAGGTAATTTTGATCGTGCATGAGCTCCATACAGGCAACACAAAATTATCTGACATGATCTTGAGGATCTGAGGTACCATATTTGTCAAATTTTGGGATCTCCACACGTGAAGGAAATTGAGGCATGTATGGATTCTTGTCAAATGGAAAGGGACATATTGTTTCTAGAGAATATTGTTTTGGGGAATTGTCCTTATTCTTCAGTTTTGTGACTTCCATCCATAAGGCTAGTAATTGTTTGTGTACCATGAGTATAGGTGAGTCTTCCTTTTTAGTAACGAGTGTCTGAACATCATATCCAGTAGGAAGTTTGGCACCTTGTTTTGCTAGTTCTAAGAAATAGTCTTCCTTCTCTCAGGTCATGATAACTTTCATCATTTTTCTAAAGTCTTTGTCCTTTTGACAGTCAAGGATTTCTTTTTCTGGAGGTTTAGTGTCTTTGTCAGTCTCACTTGATGATGAGGTATCATTATCATTTCTGGGAATATTATTATCGTCCTTATTTCCATCATTGTGTTCCGTCTCATGCATAGTGGGAGATTCAGGCTCATCAAAAATTGGTCCGCGTGATGACGATGGTATGTCAGTGAGTGGATCCTTCACATAGAATGGATTATCTTGATATTTGAAGGGTTGTTCTTTGCCTTTGGCTTCTTTCTTGCAAGAACTCCTAGTTTGTGTAGGCATTTTTATGGATTAGTGTGACCTAAAGTTGTTTGTGATGCAGAGGTCAAGATCAATTTCAGAGCTAGTTGTTCTATTTAGAGTATTGTTTGGGAGAAAAAACCGAGATTCAGTTTGGTTTTAGGAACAATCTATCCTGTATAAGATGTTTATCTAAGTTGATTCTAAGAGTAGTGTAAGACTTAGTTTGGTTTTAGGAATGATTTATCCTATATAAGACGTTATCTAAGTGACTAAAATTTGATAGGTAGTTGATTGAACTAGCTGAAAGGTGATTGACCAAACCGTGCAACGCAAATGGCAGAGGTACATTGTCTTGATCTGTTTATGCTCAGGAAAATTGATAACCAGTATTATGTTCACTGTAGACTTTTTTAAGGCAAGTTTGACTATTCTGTTATGACAAAAACCAGAGACTCATACGATAGGATTTTTTGAACCGAACGACAATTTAGCAAGTATAGGATGAAAAATGTTCTATTCCGTACGAGTTGCTGCCTCGTACCATACGACAGATGGGTATGTGTAGGATGAAAAAATACTAAGAGTAGTTATGTTTTGCATGACACAGGATACAGAGCCAGACGACAGATTAAAAAGACTCATATGACAGAGGATCAGGTCTAGGACGACAAATTAGTAGACTCATATGACACAGGATCAGATGTAGCATGATAAATTATCAAACTCGTACAACTTTTCATAGGGCAAAGACTAGAAATTTTGAGTTTTTTCGATTGCTGAGTATGATAACTGAGTATGACCAATTTTGAGATGGACTAATTTTTGACCAGGATAAACTATTTTTGGACAGAATTTTGACTTAGGTTGAACTAGTTTCTGACACGGACAAAGTTTTGACTTAGGATGGACTAGTTTCTGACACGGATAGAGTTTCGACTTAGGATGGACTAGTTTCTGACACAGATAGAGTTTCAATTGAAGATGTACTAGTTTCTAACATAGATAGAGTTTTGACTTGGGATGGACTAGTTTTTGACATGGATAGAGTTTCAAATCACTGAGTTGTTTCTTGTCTTCTCCAATTTTGGTATTTCAAGTTTTTGTTTCAGAGATGAAAACACAAAAAACAAGTAGTATGTATAGTGACTCCAATCACAGTATGCAAACCCTAAGGAATTTGGTGAGGAAAGAAAACCTTTTCTTGTAGACTCAGGTACACACCCAATAGCTAATCACAATACGGCCACTGACTCTCATGCAATGGATTCTCAACACCCTATTATCCGACTCCAAATGCTAATGGGGGCAAGAAATGACAAGTATCTTGGGCGAGTTACTATCTCTCTTGCACAAAGATTATCTCCCTTTCAAAGGTGAATCGGGTAGCTTCTAATTTTGAATTAGATTTAGTCAAGGATCCGTTCGGTGCGTCGAGGTATAAACTCAATTGAGAGGTCTCCTAGCCTTGAAAACCAAGGTTTAATATACCTGAAGGTACAAAGGAGAGCTATTCCCGAGCACTGCCGTTGACTTGATTTTCATCAAATCACGTTTATTTTATAGTGGGTTGGAGTACTTGGTGTCTAGTTGTTCCCACTTAGGTCGTTCCCCTCACACCAGCCGTAACGGCTTTAAGAGTTTTTCAACCCCTCTGGAGGGCAAGCCTGCTAAAGATGTACGAATCTCAAACAAAGAAAAAGCCTCAAGGCTCTGGATTTCTGATTGTCTTGAAAAAGACAAGAGCATACTCTCCTACCTCTTAAAATCTTCTAAAAACACAAAATACAAATTTGTTCTTTAACCAAATAGCAAGTTAGGTTCCTAAAAATGAATTTAAAGAGTACACGATGTTTAGTCGACTCTCCTTAGGCAACCTGCAAAGACAACGAATCAGTAGGCATATTGTCTTTATGCGACAAGCATATTCTTTGACAAGCGTTCTGGAAAAAACTAATTAGGCTATGAAAAATTCTGAGATAGACAGATAAACAGTCAGGGTCAGTCATCAGAATAATCAATAAAAATCATGAAATTTGCCTTTTAACCAAAAAATACAGAGTCGTACGACAGTATGAAATCTCATATGATACAGGATCACAACTCATACAAGACAGGATTCCTATTCATACGACACTTGTAGTTTGTCGTTTAAGCCTATGGGAATTGTCATATGAAATGTACGGACGAAAAATCGAAAAAATCTGAAATCTGGAAAATAACAAAAAACAAAGCAGTTAGTCTTAGAGGCCGAAAAATGTAGTCTTCTGCCCCACGGTGGGCACCAGATATGTGTGTGTGAAAAATTGGTCTATAGTTGCAAGCACAACACTTCAATTAAGTCATTATATGCATGGTTAATAATCAATAATCAATAAGTAATAAAGCATAACAAAGCGAATAATTGCCTTATAAAAGATGCGAGTATAAGATTGCTCTCAGATTGTTATAAGCAATACCAGTGACTAGACTACACCAAGATGAAGGATTTAATCTATATGATATTAACTATATGGATGCAACATGGATGAATAATTCAAGCAAATAATCAATTCAAGTAATAATGGATTCAAGCAATAATGGATGCAAATAATCTAAAAAGCACAATAAACTTCAATGACTCCAGAGCGAAATTAGCGTGATAATAATTTCCAAGGTGTGATATCCCCCTTCTTTATGAGCACATCTTCCATTCGAATGGCATTATCTACCATTTTGTTAAATGAAGGGTGTACTTGCATTTGTATACTATATTTCAGTTCGGGGACCAAGTTATTGACAAATATATCCATTTTCTTAGAGTCTGGGATAGGTCGTGGATACCTAGAGAACATCTTTCTCCAGCGTTGGAGGAAAGTAAGAAGAGGTTCCCCTGTTTTCTGTTGAGTATTACAAAGATCGATCATAGTCATAGGATGTCGAATGTTTTATGAATATTGTTGTAAGAATAGTTTGATTAGTTCTTCAAATATTTTTATTCCTTTGGGTAGACTTGAGAACCATTCCATTGCTTGACCCCCTAAACTCCTTGGGAAAAGGCACATGAGGTAATTTTGATCGTGCATGAGCTCCATACAGGCAACACAAAATTATCTGACATGATCTTGAGGATCTGAGGTACCATATTTGTCAAATTTTGGGATCTCCACACGTGAAGGAAATTGAGGCATGTATGGATTCTTGTCAAATGGAAAGGGACATATTGTTTCTAGAGAATATTGTTTTGGGGAATTGTCCTTATTCTTCAGTTTTGTGACTTCCATCCATAAGGCTAGTAATTGTTTGTGTACCATGAGTATAGGTGAGTCTTCCTTTTTAGTAACGAGTGTCTGAACATCATATCCAGTAGGAAGTTTGGCACCTTGTTTTGCTAGTTCTAAGAAATAGTCTTCCTTCTCTCAGGTCATGATAACTTTCATCATTTTTCTAAAGTCTTTGTCCTTTTGACAGTCAAGGATTTCTTTTTCTGGAGGTTTAGTGTCTTTGTCAGTCTCACTTGATGATGAGGTATCATTATCATTTCTGGGAATATTATTATCGTCCTTATTTCCATCATTGTGTTCCGTCTCATGCATAGTGGGAGATTCAGGCTCATCAAAAATTGGTCCGCGTGATGACGATGGTATGTCAGTGAGTGGATCCTTCACATAGAATGGATTATCTTGATATTTGAAGGGTTGTTCTTTGCCTTTGGCTTCTTTCTTGCAAGAACTCCTAGTTTGTGTAGGCATTTTTATGGATTAGTGTGACCTAAAGTTGTTTGTGATGCAGAGGTCAAGATCAATTTCAGAGCTAGTTGTTCTATTTAGAGTATTGTTTGGGAGAAAAAACCGAGATTCAGTTTGGTTTTAGGAACAATCTATCCTGTATAAGATGTTTATCTAAGTTGATTCTAAGAGTAGTGTAAGACTTAGTTTGGTTTTAGGAATGATTTATCCTATATAAGACGTTATCTAAGTGACTAAAATTTGATAGGTAGTTGATTGAACTAGCTGAAAGGTGATTGACCAAACCGTGCAACGCAAATGGCAGAGGTACATTGTCTTGATCTGTTTATGCTCAGGAAAATTGATAACCAGTATTATGTTCACTGTAGACTTTTTTAAGGCAAGTTTGACTATTCTGTTATGACAAAAACCAGAGACTCATACGATAGGATTTTCTGAACCGAACGACAATTTAGCAAGTATAGGATGAAAAATGTTCTATTCCGTACGAGTTGCTGCCTCGTACCATACGACAGATGGGTATGTGTAGGATGAAAAAATACTAAGAGTAGTTATGTTTTGCATGACACAGGATACAGAGCCAGATGACAGATTAAAAAGACTCATATGACACAGGATCAGGTCTAGGATGACAAATTAGTAGACTCATATGACACAGGATCAGATGTAGCATGATAAATTATCAAACTCGTACAACTTTTCATAGGGCAAAGACTAGAAATTTTGAGTTTTTTCGATTGCTGAGTATGATAACTGAGTATGACCAATTTTGAGATGGACTAATTTTTGACCAGGATAAACTATTTTTGGATAGAATTTTGACTTAGGTTGAACTAGTTTCTGACACGGACAAAGTTTTGACTTAGGATGGACTAGTTTCTGACACGGATAGAGTTTCGACTTAGGATGGACTAGTTTCTGACACAGATAGAGTTTCAATTGAAGATGTACTAGTTTCTAACACAGATAGAGTTTTGACTTGGGATGGACTAGTTTTTGACACGGATAGAGTTTCAAATCACTGAGTTGTTTCTTGTCTTCTCCAATTTTGGTATTTCAAGTTTTTGTTTCAGAGATGAAAACACAAAAAACAAGTAGTATGTATAGTGACTCCAATCACAGTATGCAAACCCTAAGGAATTTGGTGAGGAAAGAAAACCTTTTCTTGTAGACTCAGGTACACACCCAATAGCTAATCACAATACGGCCACTGACTCTCATGCAATGGATTCTCAACACCCTATTATCCGACTCCAAATGCTAATGGGGGCAAGAAATGACAAGTATCTTGGGCGAGTTACTATCTCTCTTGCACAAAGATTATCTCCCTTTCGAAGGTGAATCGGGTAGCTTCTAATTTTGAATTAGATTTAGTCAAGGATCCGTTCGGTGCGTCGAGGTATAAACTCAATTGAGAGGTCTCCTAGCCTTGAAAACCAAGGTTTAATATACCTGAAGGTACAAAGGAGAGCTATTCCCGAGCACTGCCGTTGACTTGATTTTCATCAAATCACGTTTATTTTATAGTGGGTTGGAGTACTTGGTGTCTAGTTGTTCCCACTTAGGTCGTTCCCCTCACACCAGCCGTAACGGCTTTAAGAGTTTTTCAACCCCTCTGGAGGGCAAGCCTGCTAAAGATGTACGAATCTCAAACAAAGAAAAAGCCTCAAGGCTCTGGATTTCTGATTGTCTTGAAAAAGACAAGAGCATACTCTCCTACCTCTTAAAATCTTCTAAAAACACAAAATACAAATTTGTTCTTTAACCAAATAGCAAGTTAGGTTCCTAAAAATGAATTTAAAGAGTACACGATGTTTAGTCGACTCTCCTTAGGCAACCTGCAAAGACAACGAATCAGTAGGCATATTGTCTTTATGCGACAAGCATATTCTTTGACAAGCGTTCTGCAAAAAACTAATTAGGCTATGAAAAATTCTGAGATAGACAGATAAACAGTCAGGGTCAGTCATCAGAATAATCAATAAAAATCATGAAATTTGCCTTTTAACCAAAAAATACAGAGTCGTACGACAGTATGAAATCTCATATGATACAGGATCACAACTCATACAAGACAGGATTCCTTTTCATACGACACTTGTAGTTTGTCGTTTAAGCCTATGGGAATTGTCATATGAAATGTACGGACGAAAAATCGAAAAAATCTGAAATCTGGAAAATAACAAAAAACAAAGCAGTTAGTCTTAGAGGCCGAAAAATGTAGTCTTCTGCCCCACGGTGGGCACCAGATATGTGTGTGTGAAAAATTGGTCTATAGTTGCAAGCACAACACTTCAATTAAGTCATTATATGCATGGTTAATAATCAATAATCAATAAGTAATAAAGCATAACAAAGCGAATAATTGCCTTATAAAAGATGCGAGTATAAGATTGCTCTCAGATTGTTATAAGCAATACCAGTGACTAGAATACACCAAGATGAAGGATTTAATCTATATGATATTAACTATATGGATGCAACATGGATGAATAATTCAAGCAAATAATCAATTCAAGTAATAATGGATTCAAGCAATAATGGATGCAAATAATCTAAAAAGCACAATAAACTTCAATGACTCCAGAGCGAAATTAGCGTGATAATAATTTCCAAGTGCGTTCTCAAAAATCTCTGGGGTAAATCGGAATGAGAGCTGAAGACTGAATTTATAGAGAATTGAAAGAGAAAAATCTCAATTTAGGATTAATTGAAAATAATTGAGAAATTAGGTTTAATTAACCTTGCGATAGATTCCAATTATAGTTTAATTGAAATGCATTCAAATTAGAAGTCCAAGTTGCATTAGAAAATAATAATAAATCAATTCCATGCATTTATGATAAAAATAGATAATTCTTTTATTTATTCAAGAAAAGAATCTTTTTCATGCAAGTGAACTTCTTTTTCTGAAAAGCTTTGAGTTTCATTTTAGAGAAAAAGAAATAATATCTCAAGTTTGATTTCTCTCTCCATTCAATTCTTTTATTTAATTTTCAATTCAACTCTTTCTTTGTAATAAATTCCTCTTTTGTAATAAATTAATTCTTTTTGCATGATTAAATGGAAAATTTATTAATTAATTAAATATGCAAGGATATTTAATAAATTAAAATAGGATAATTGATCAAAATGATATTCTTGGAAATGATTCGATTAATTAAATGAATATTTAATTAATATTGGGTAATTGATTTGCCATGTGATATTTGATGATTAAAGAATTAATAATGTGCTCAAGATTGATTTAATTGCCTTTGGTTGGGACCTTGGTGATGTTGTCGAGATTAGGGGCCCATGGTTTAGATGACCATTTTTAGGGTATTACAATATGACCCCTAATGACACAAAATGACACCTAAAGACCCCTAATGACACCATATGGTGTTCTAAGGGGTCATAGGACACCATATGACCCCTTAGCACACCATATGACCCCTAATGGCACCATATGACCCCTAATGGCACCATATGGTGTCCTAAGGGGTCATATGGTGTCGTAAGGGGTCATAGAGCATCATATGACCCCTTAGGACACCATACAATGCATAATGACACTATATGGTGTCCATATGACCTCTTAGAGGACCATACAACCCATAACAACAAAATACGACATCTTAGAGGGTCATAGAACACCATATGACCCCTTAGAACACCATACGACCCATAACAACACCATGTAGTGTCTTAAGGGGTCATAAGACACAATATTACCCCTTACGACATAATATGACCCCTAGCTACGTTATATAGTGTCCTAAGGGGTCACAGGACACCATATAGCCCCTTAGGACACCATACAACCCCTTACGACACCATATCACACTTTACAACACCATATGGTTTCCTAAGGGGTCATATAACACCATATGACTCCTTAGAACACAAGAAGACCCATAACAACATGATATGGTGTCCTAAGGGGCAATATTGTGTCATGAGACACCATATGACTCCTTAGGACACAATATGACCCCTAACGATACCTAAGGGGTCATATAATGTCCTAAGGGGTTATATGATGTCCTAGGAACCTTTAGAACATAATATAACCCCTAAACACACTATACAACCCCTAACAACACCATATGGTGTCCTAAGGGGTCGTAGGACACCATATAACCTGTTAGGACACATTATGACCCCTAACAACACCTAAGGGGCCATATTATGTCCTAAGGGGTCATAGGATACCATATGAACCCTAAGGACATAGTATGGTGTACTAAGGGGTCATATTATGTCCTAAGGGGTCATAGGACACCATATGACCCCTTAGCACACCATACGACCCCTAACGACACCATATGGTGTTCTAAGGGATAATATGGTGTCCTAAGGGGTCATATAACATCATATGACCCCTTGGGACACCATACAACACATAATGACACTACATGGTGTTCTAAGGGGTCATATGCTGTCCTAAGGGGTCATAGGACACCATATGACCCTTTAGGAGACCATAAAACCCATAACGACACCATATGATGTCCTAAGGGGTCATAGAACACCATATGAACCCTTAGAACACCATAAGACCCATAACGACATGATGTGGTATCCTAAGGGGTCATAAGACACAATATGACCCCTTAGGACATAATATGACCCCTAACGACTTCATATAGTGTCCTAAGGGGTCATACAAAACCATATGACCCCATAGAACACCATATGACCCCTTAGAACACCATAAAACCCTTTACGACACCATATGGTTTCCTAAGGGGTCATATGGTATCCTAAGGGGTCATATAAAACCATATGACACCTTAGAACATCATATAACCCCTTAGAATACAAGAAGACCTATTACAGGACACCATATGACCCCTTAGGATACAATATGACCCCTAACAATATCTAAGGGGTAACATGGTGTCTTGTGAGGTTATATGATTTCCTAGGAATCTTTAGGACACAATATGACCCCTTAGCACACCATACAACCCGAAATGACACTATATGGTGTCCTAAATGGTCGTAGGACACTCTATGACCCGTTAGGACACAATATGACCCCTAACGATACGTAAGGGGTCATATTATGTCCTAAGGGGTCATAATACACCATATGACTCCTAACAACACTGTATGGTGTCCTAAGGGGTCATAGGACACCATATGACCCCTAACATCACAAAATAATGTCTAATGATACCTAAGGGGTCATATGGTGTTCTAAGGGGTCATCATAGGACACTATATGACCCCTTAGCACACCATATGACCCTTAATGACACTATATGGTGTCCTAAGGGGTCATATGGTGTTGTAAGGGGTCATAGAACACCATATGATCCCTTAGGACACCATATAGCACATAATGACACCATACGACCCCTTAGGAAACCATACGACTCATAACAACATAAAAATGGTGTCCTAAGGGGTCATAGAACACCATATGACCCCATAGAACACCAGATGACCGATAATGACACCATGTGGTGTCCTAAGGGGTCATAAGACACAATATGACCCCTTAGGACATAATATGACCCCTAATGACATCATATAGTGTCCTAAGGGGTCAAAAGACACCATATGACCCCTTAGGACACAATACGATCCCTTAGGACAAAAAAAAACCCTATCAAAACCTAAGGGGCAATATAGTTTCCTAAGGGGTCATAAGACACCATATTACTCCTTAGCACACTATACAACCCCTAATGACACCATATGGTGTCATAAGGGGTCATAGAACACCATATGACCCATTAGGACACCATAGGACATATAACAACACTGAATGGTGTCCTAAGGGGTCATAGGACACCATTTGACCCCTTAGGACATAATATGACCCCTTAGGACACAAAATAAACCCTAACGACACCTCAAAGATCATATAGTTTCCTAAGGGCCCATAGGACACCATATGACTTCTTAGCACACCATACAACCTCCAATGACACCATATAGTGTCCTAATGGGTCATATGGTGTCCTAAGAGGTCATAGAACACTATATGACTCCTTAGGACACCAGACGACACATAGAAAAACCAAATGGTGTCCTAAGGGATCATATGGTATCCTAATGGGTCATATGGTGTCCTAAGAGGTCATAGAATATTATATGACTCCTTAGGACACCAGACGACACAGAACAAAACCAAACGGTGTCCTAAGGGATCATATGGTGTCCTAAGGGTTCATAGGACATCATATGACCCCTTAGGAGACCATATGACCCATAACAACACCATATGGTGCCCTAAGGGGTCATAGAACACCATATGACCCCTTAGGACACAATATGACCCATAACGATACCATATGGTGTCCTAAAGGATCATAAGACACCATATGACCCCTTAGAACACAATATGACCCCTAACAACTTCATAGTGTCCTAAGGGGTCATAGGATACCATATGACCCCTTATGACACAATATGACCCCTAACAACTTCATATAGTGTCCTAAGGGGTCATATGGTGTCCTAAGGGGTTATAGAACACCATATGATCCCTTAGGACACCATAAAACCCATAACGACACCATATGATGTCCTAAGGGGTCATATGGTGTCCTAAAGGGTCACGGGACACCATATGACCTCTTAGGACATAGTATGACCCCTAACAAAACCTAATGGATCATATGGTCTCTAAGGGGTCATATGATGTCTTATGACCCCTTAAGACACAATATGACCCCTTAGCACACCATACAACCCCCAATGACACCATATGGTGTCCTAAGGGGTCAGAGGACACCATACGACCCGTTCGGACATAATATGACTCCTAACAATACCTAAGGGGTCATATCATGTCCTAAGGGGTCATAGGATACCATATGACCCCTTAACACACCATATGACCCCAAACGACACCATATGGTGTCCTAAAGGCTCATAGAACACCATATGACCCCTTAGGACACCATAAGACTTATAACAACATCATATGGTGTCCTAAGGTGTCATATGGTGTCCTAAAGGTTCATGAGACACCATATGACCCTTTAGGACATAATATGACCCCTAACAACACCTGAGGGGTCATATAGCATCCTAATGAGTCATATGATGTCCTATGGCCCTTTAAGATACAATATGACCCCTTAGGGCACCATATAACCCCCAACGATGCCATATGGTATCCTAAGGGGTTATAAGATGCCATATGGTATCCTAAGGTGTTATAAGATACCATATGACCCGGTCGGACACAATATGACCCCTAACAACACCTAAGGGGTCATAGGACACCATATGAACCCATAGGACACAATATAACCCCTAACGACACCTAATGGGCCATATGGTGTCCTAAGTGGTCATATGACCCCTTAAGACACAATATGACCCCTTAGAACACCATACAACCCCTAATGACATCATATAGTGTCCTAAGGGTTTATAGGACACCATATGACCCGTTAGGACATAATATGACCCCAAACGACACCTAAAGGATCATATGTTGTCCTAAGGGGTCATATGGTGTCCTAAGGGGTCATAGGATACCATATGACCCCTTAGGACACCATACAATCCATCATGACACCATATGGTGTCCTAAGGGGTCATATGATACCATACATGACCCCTAATGACACCTTAGGGGTCATATGGTGTCCTCAGTGGTCATATGATATCTTATGACCCCTTAGCACACCATACAAACCCTAACAACACCATATGGTATCTTAAGGGGTCATAGGATACCATATGACCCCTTAGGACACCGTACGACCCATAAGAAAACCATATAGTATTTTAAGGAGTCATATGGTGTCCTAAGAGGTCATAGAACACCATATGACCCTTTAAGACACAATATGAACCCTTAGCACAACATATGACCCCTAACAACATCATATGGTGTTCTAAGGGTTCATAGGACACCATATGACTCATTAGGATATAATATGACCCCTGACGACACCTAAGGGGTCATATGGTAAAGTTAGAGGTAAGGATAGGTATGACAAAGAGATTGCATTTGGGGAAGAGAGAATTAGAGAGAGTTGGGGGTAATTAGGTGTTGGGAGGAGAGGGGGGATGGGAAAGTATCAACAAAGGGAGAGAGGGAGAGATGAGGAGAGAGGTTCAAAGAGAGAGGTCTAGAGAGAAGGTAATTAGGGGAAGGGGAGGGGGGGGAGAGAGGGAGGGAGTATCAACAAAGGAAGAGGGGGGGGGGGGAGATGGGGAGAGAGCCCCCTGATTACCCTCTCTCTAGTCTATCTCTTTGTTAATACTTCCCTCTTCCCCTCTACTCCCACTAATTATCCTCTCTATCACTCTCTTCACCTCTCTCCACATCTCTCCCTCTCTCCTTTTGATGATACTTACTCTTCTCCCTCTCTTCTTATCCGATAATTACACCCAACTCTCTCTCACATTATTTCTTTGCCTCAATTACCCTCGATCACCTCTCTCCTCCTATGGTTTTATAGATACTTCCCTCCCCCCTCTCCCCACCCCTTAATTACTCTTTATGTCTCCTTCACCTCTGTCCCCATCTCTCTTCTCTCTTTCTTGATACTTTCCCCTCTCCCCCTCTCCTCCTACCCCCTAATAATCTCAAACTCTCCCTCTCATTCTCTCTTCACCCCAATCATCCCCTCCCTCTCTCTCTTCGCCTTCCACCTAATTACCTATAGCTCTCTCTCTCTCACACTCTCTCTTCCCCCCAATTAATCTCTCCTTCTTACCTCTCTCCCCCTCTCCTTTTTTTGATACTTCCCTATGCCTCTCCTTGTCCCCTCTGAATTTTGTTGCTAAAGATGAGAAGGAAATGCAGAGAGACTAGTCTAGATCTCAGGGAAGAGAGAGTGACGTAGAGGAGGAAATTATGAAGAGGTATAAATATAAGCACCTTGTAGAGCTTGAGAGTTTGAATGAGGTATTCATTGACAATTAGAGATATAGGTCTAGAGAGAGATGAATAAATATGGACAAAAGAGAGGGAGGAAGAAACACATAGGTGGAGTGATAGGTTTAGGAGAGAGAGGTGGAGAAAGGAAAAAACATAGATAACATGGTTTATAAAAATTTATCGAACTCAATAAAATTCATAAATTTTCTATTATTAATTAATTACTTTATTAGTTTATTTTGAGATGATTGTTACAAAAATTCATGCAATAGGGAAATCATATGAAAAAGTCGTGAGTTTTTTATGTTTTAAAAATGACGTATGAATTTCAATTAATTATAATTATTTAAAAAAAAATAATTGAAAATATACCTATTAAATATCATAGAGCTCTTAATTACCTTTCCAACGCCTATAAAAAATCAAAATTTTGATCTAAAACACAAAAGTTATGCCTAATTTACTAATATATATATATATATATATATATATATATATTTCAAAAATGGATATCCGATTTTAAAACATAAATTTTTCCCTTTAGTTCAGGTTTGCTTTGGGATTTGGCTTGGAGGTGACAAGCTTGGAAAGTCAACTTAAAAAAATGTGTTTTTCAGTATTCCTTGATTTTCCAGACTTTACAGTGGTGGCTGACAACTTTTTTTATAGCCAAAATTGATAAAATGAAAAGGGTTTTTTAAGGACATTCTCAGCGTTTCAACAATATAAGGCTTGTTTTATTTCAACTTTAATAAATAATTATTATTTGTTTTCTAATTGAATTATGAGAAAAGTCCTGATTGATAGACTGATTTAAAAATACTCATAACTTTCAAACTGCATAACATTTTTTGAATCTAAAACATGCATCGCATCCTATGCTTCGTCTACTATAGGGAAAAATTAAAAAAAATTGAATTTCATAAGGTTTTGACCAAGTTAAGGTGATGAGACATAGGAGTTTCTGAATTTCTGAAAAGCTATAGTAAAAAATTCATAAATAATTATTTACTTTATAAAAAAATATGTGTCACATCTGGACATGAGTCTAATACTTATATTATAAATCTTATAAAAAAATATTATGATTTGATTGTGATTAGGGTGGTCACACATACATCTACTTCTTATCTTTTTCCTGAAATCTTTGTACCACTGCATTGAAATTTGAAATTTTCATCAAATAGGATTTTTTTTTCAAAAAACAACTAGTAGCTTAGAAACTACATTTAATTTTCTATAGATTCCCTTCTTACATATTTTAAAAATAATGTTCATGACTTATTCAATTTTTCATGTCAAGTTGCATAACTCTGATTTTTTAAAATTTCATTGCCACTTAAGGGCCTGTTTTGGCACACCATGATCCTGCACATACCCAGATCCTTATCCAAGTTTGCCAGAGGAAGATTGCTAGATACCAAATTATGAGGTGTAACACCATTCTGTGTGATCTCCCAAATCTCCTTGCCAAGACATCTCTGATGATTCTCCATCAAAATCTTCCATACTATGTAATTTATTCCATCAAGCCTAGGAACATCTCTTTGAAACATAGCTCCAGATGAACTAGATGAACTCAAACTGTTAGACACCATAGGATCTTCCTCAAGTGTTTAAGCTTTCTGTAGAGAGGACCAAAGCTTTAATACCAATTGTTAGACAGTTCAAATAACTGGAAGATAACTGAGAGTGGGGGGTGAATCAATTGTCTTAGATTACTAGAATATTTAGCAATTAAAACTATAATACCAAAACCCAAAACATTAATACCGGAATACTTATACCAAATATCAGAATAGTAGTTAAACTAATTAAGCATAAACAATAATCAGAGAATAAATAACATCCACATGACACCAATATTTATATGTGGAAAACTTGGTAAAGGGAAAAACCACGGTGGGAAGCCTACCCACAGTCAAAAAGTACTTCTGCAGTATGTGAATTACAATTCAGGGGCCTGCACTTGAAGGAAGGTCAATAGCCTAGAGCGCATTGCTCATCACAAAAGGAGTCTCACTAACTACATAGAAATCAAGACTACAATCTAGAAGAAGGAATGAACTGCAAAGATAGCATCTCCTATGCTTGAGTATAGTTCTAGTTAATCTCAGTATCGAAGGACTAAATCCTTATACATAAAACCAACTCGAACTCCATTGATCAACCAAATCCTCTGCTTAAATGATATTACATTATTTAAATATTACATATCCATATCCCATTCCCTTGACCATAACATGATGATCTACAATGAGATCTTACATCATTTATATATATATATACAAACCCTCGACCGTAAATAATCAGGCCGGCCACCAAATAATTAACCAATTACATAATTACAAAACATGTCGTCCTTAGACCAAACAAAAAAATATCCAACACATAAGGTTCCTAGAAACACATCAAGAGGTCCAATCCACACGTTAAATTAAGCCGGTCCATAACCTAGATCAACTGGGACCCAATACATGTCCACACGCTACAATAATGATCTCCATCTGCCAAGTATCGAACATGATCACCAACAACATCCTGAATCCATACCTGAAGCTGCACCAACACCACTTATGCATATCATCAAAGATCTTCATCAAAGCTCTATTGGTGAAACCCTCCTTGAAACCAAAAGCCAAGCTTCCAAGCAAATAGGATAGCATTCGATCACTAGACCAAAACCAACTTACTGAATATGAACATGAGTATCACGAATAAGCCAATTCCATAACCAAACCATACCGAAGCATGCCAGATTCAATCCAATCAAAAACCACACATCCTATCAGGACTAGAAGGGTGCTAGTAAAGAATTCCAAACAGGTAGTGTTGATATCAATGATAAAACATCAATGCAACACATAATCAATTCCTCCAAATGGCCAACAAATATACATGTCAGCTAAATAACATAAATACATGAATATAAAAAAAAATTGTTGATATTGGATCTCTCAAATGATGTCAGCCTCCAATACCGATAACCTGAATATAAACCATGTCGGCCTGTATTGCTAGTAATCAAATAAATCTATCCAACCTGCCGGTGCTGGCGTCGGTGAAGTCTCTATGAAGTGCCTCCCGGTACATAAATGAACCAAAATATGAAGCTGGAACATGTTGCCATGTTGGCATCAATGAAAACATATTGAAACCAACCAATTGAGTGTTAATTTCCAACAATATCTCCCTTTGGCATTGATGGAAACACTCATGTGAAAAATGATCATGGTTTCCATTTGCCAGTTTCATCCTAAGCCTGCTTCCCCTGAGCTGAATATCCATCTAAACAAAATACTCCATATCTCCTGATGCCAAGAATATATTTTTCAGCTATACTCCCCCTTTGACATCAATCCCATCAAAAATTCCAAGAATACAGAAAAGCTAAAAAATTGGGACAAAGAATGAAAGACTATACAAAGAATATGTCTCAAAATACCTTACTGGAGCTTAATATATTTTAAAATTTTCAGATAGGCCTTCTCCAACAGCTCTAGATAAGTATCCCAGCCAGATTTGAAAGTGTCGAAAATAGATACAAGTCCATTTAGCATATGGGAAAATGACTCTTTCTCATTTATCTCTACCAGTGTGGGCTCAATATCCACTATCTTAATGTTTTTCAAAATTGAGGGTGAAGTGCCCATAATACCTTTACCTTTCCCTTCAACCGGGATGTTTGTAGTATCGGTCTTAGGTTCCGGTGAAGTATAAAAACCATGGTTTGTTGCGAAGAACTTAACCCATTCCTTGTGGGTCTCCTTGATTATCTCGTTGGCCCTACCTAACATAAGACTGATTATTCTGTGTTTGCTGTAAAATATTTTCCTGTCTGCAATCTCAAGTGTCCTGTCCATCTCTTCTAGAGTAATAGAAACACAAATAGATAACAACTCCTGAATCTTTATATTGTTAGGTCCCAGAGACAACTGAGAGGAGAGGGGGTGAATCAGTTGTCTAATAAATTCAAATAAAAAACTTATTAACCAAATTAATACTTAATACCGGTAAACCAGTTTAGTATGCTGGTAGACAATGTTAACAGTAAATTGCTATACCGGTAAGAATTAATGCATGAAATATAAACACAAAGTCATCCACAAAACATGACACCAATATTTGTGCGTGGAAACCCTGTAAGGGGAAAAACCATGGTGGGAAACCTTACCCACAATCAGATGATACTACTACAGATAGTAAGTGTACAAAAAGGGGTCTGCACATGCAAAAAGGCCAACAGCCTAGAGCTCACTACTCAATCACAAATGGGAGTCACACTGACCACAGTTGGATGGTTAAATCCAATAAGAATGTACTGCACAAAATCGCATCTTCATATGCTGAATTCAGTACCGGTGTAATGCTGATATGCTTCTACAAAAACCTAACTTCACCTTCAAGTGATGTCTTCGTGTATGCCTCTGCTTTATCTCGCATATACTTTCACTTGAATCTTTTTCACATTCCACACTTGATCTTACAAATAAGATATTACATTTATACCATACCCTAAGACCAATTTTAGTAGGTCGACTCTACAAGATATTACAATAAAAACATTTTACAAATAATATAATATCCGATGCAATAACTGATTAATCATGTCAGCTTAATGCATTTACAATGATAATAAATCATCTCCATAGTGTGCCATGCTGATTTGGAAAAGATAAACCTATCGGTGTAACCCTAGATAACCTGGACCTATTTGCCGGTAAAAGAAAATAAGCAAATATGAATATACCAATGATTATTACTTCAAAATAAAGTGTCCACATGATGTCTTCGACATTACCAAGTGTCTTCCATGTCATTCCAGGTACAGGTGAATATTATATCCTACCGGTTAATCATATACCAATAACTGTTGCACAGATTACTGCTTGCCAGTGAATGTTGCTAGATCTCCAAAGTAGGTGTATTTAGTAGGTGTTGACATCAATGACAAAACCATACCAAAATACCAACATATATGTCTGTCCTCTTCCATTGCTGATAATCTCCTAGCATCTAATATGTCATATAACTATGCCAGTATTTGGTTTCCAATTTCTAACAAGGCTTTCTTATATATATCCAAATACAACAAAATGGCTTCCTCTACTTCTCTTTGTTCATCAAATTCAAAATGCTCATAATAAAATTGCACATTCTTTAACATACCATCTTTAGTAATTTCATCAACTAGCTCTGCACAAGTCTTTGGTAAAATAATAGTTACATTACTAGATTCAAGTGCAAGATCAATTTCATCGTTCTTCTTTCTCCTTCTAGTACCGGATGGGGCTGAAGGTGTTTCTTTTGGTGCTCGCTTCTGTGCTAGTACCTTGATAGCAACTTTCCTAACTGGTTGCTTCTTAGCTTCTACCTTAGTCTCTTCAGTTGTCTTCCTCAATACCCTTTTGAATGCCAAGGGTGTGTCATAATCAGATCCAGATTTTGCTACAATAGGCTCAATGAATATTTCTGGCTCTTTCCTCTTTCTACATTTCTCCAAAACAACATCAATTAATACTTTGATATCCTATGAAACCTTTTCAACAAATTTACTTGCCTTGCCCTCTTGCTTCTCTCTCTTCTTCCGATTGAACTCAGTTTCATCCTCTTGCTTCTTCTTCTTAGCAATACCAAAGGTTTTTACAATTTCATCAATAGGTTCCTCAATTAGAATTTGTGCATCAACTTCATAACCCATTTCCTCAATCCAAATCTTCTGAGGCCTTACAACTTCCATCAAAGTTTCATCTTTCTTGACCATGAAGCATATGTCAGTTGAGTACATCTCAAAAATGTGCTTTGAAACTCTCACCCTAGAATTAATAGCCTTTTGAAATGCTTTAAAGTAACCCCACACTTTTTTATCTCTCTGACTACTGAATGCAACAATAGACTATTTTAGTTTCCTCCCTACTAGGATATCGAATGCCCATTTTCTCTTCCCAAAACCGGGAGTTTCATTGATGAAAAGTAGCATTAAACAAACAATTAGGTTTCCATACCAGAATGTTCACTTCTTTTCTCCTTTGATCTTTCCTAGATTGATTAACGATTCATCCAACATGCAACCACATAGATCTAACTTCTCAATCTCTCTCATCATTTTATGAGCTGCATAAATGCAAGAGCTAGAAATAGAAGTCAGACGGTTTGACTGAGTTACCTTGTAACCAATGACAATTATTCTAAATCTGATATCTGTGTTGGTGATAGTACTAATCCACATTGATCGCTTGACTGATGTTGCACCAATGATCTTGTTGACATGATCATTTGAAACTTTCTTCTTCAAACATTGTCTAACCTATAGTAAACTGGTGATTGCCCTGATGGCCTCCTTTGAAATCTTATATGGTCTATCCAACCATATAAATTTACACCATCACCTCCAAATGATACATCAAATAATGCATCCTCCCAAGGGTTGTTTTCCACATAAATACATGCTAATCAATGCCTTTATACAAATCCCTTGTACTATTTGGAAATGCAAGATTTAATGCCATCGAATGCTTCTCTTTTAGAGAGTCCGATTAAAAGTCCATCCCCCTCATGCCAAAGCATTGATCCCTTGCCAAAATCCCCCATGCATATCCAAAGTCCAACCCCATGTCAAGAGGATAATTTAGAGCATGAAGAAATGTGTCTTGAAATTGATCAAGTTCAAGATCCCGAAACCTTATCATCCCATCCAATTTTTGACGAGGATCCCATATTCTTAGACACTCATGATGATTCCCCTATTCTTGTCCATGCTAACCAAAGTCCTATTGACACTCCATTCTCTGAGAAAGATCAAGATATCCTAGTCCATCCAATCCCAAACAATCCCCTTCCATTTCATGAACAAAATGTCCTTTCAAATCCCATTGACATTCCACTTCCTAAGAAAGATCAAGATATCCCTTCCATCCTTTCCGATGATCCCATTGAAAGTAAAGAGCAAAGCACCTTTAAAGAGGATTCCAATGATCTTCCTACTTTTCAAGATCAAATTATTCCTTTAAATCCTCCACAATATTCCTTTGTTCCTCCATCTCCATGTCCTAATCCTCCATATACGCTCCAAGATCTTATTTCCTTTGATGATCCTATAATTTCTCCCATTCCATCTCTTGAAGAGTGTGTCATTAATTCATGCCCACCACACAATCCTAGTTCCCCTCATGATCTTGATCTCCCTAGTGATCCTAATCCCCCTCATGATTCTAAGATGTTGGTGCAAGATGTTAATGAACCCCCTACATGCACAATGGGTTCTTCCACTTTGGTCTAATCCAATCCACTTTATGATCTCATTATTTCTCTCATATCATATCCACCTCATAATGAACTCACATCTTCTTCCCAAAGAAAAGAGTCTTCTATAGGTCAAAATATTTCTAAAGGCAAAGGAGTAGACCTTCACAATAAAGAACCCCTCCATGTTAAAGGTAATCTTAATTATCGTGGCCTCAATAAAATTCCTCAAGATGTTGGTACCCTTGCTAAATGAAACATCCCATCAAAATCCAAACATATGCCTTCGCCATCATCCCTTCCATCCATCTTAGGTCCTTATATTCCTTCATCCCCTTGTCAAGGTCAGAAAAGGTACACATCTTTGAGAACCTTTAATCCATCCAAAAGATCTCCATTTCATTCCTATCCATCCATACATTCCTTTCCCCCTCCAATCAATTTGGATGCCAAGCATAAAAGTCATAAGTCTAAAAATTAACATGTATTCAAGGGTCAACATGTCCAATCTAATCAACATGTCAAAGCAGAGAAAAATATGATCCAAAAAGAAAAGGAAAAATGCAAAAGGTCACAAAGGCCCATTGTTCAGAAACAAAATTCAAAATCTATATGGGTTATTAAATCCCTTGTGCAAGTTATGCATTACAAAGAACATTTGTCGCATGTCAAAGATTTGAGTTGGTAGCCTCATAGGATTGCGAATGAAATATAGCAATTTTCCACCCATAAATGTGAAGAAAGAATGATGTGCATAGATAGCATGGTTCCACTAGCCAATCCAACCATACTTTTGAGTGGAACACCATTTAAGTTTCCGAACCCATTTAATGTGGGAAAACAAGGATTTGTGACTCCACAAAGAATTATTTAAGAAAAATTGTGTTTTGGAAGCACATGTTGGGCCCACATTCCATTCAATGTTGAACTTAATGGGGTAGTGGTCTAACATTGTGAGCTTAGGGAGAGCACACATTGAATACACTTTAGCACTAATAGGGGGGTGAGTCAGTTCAAACCTAACACTTAAACTTTACTACTTATTCCATAAAATCTTTATCTTTATTCTTATCAACAGTAATGAAAGATATAAAAATGAAACACCATACAAAATAGAATACTAGATTTACATGGAAAATTCAAACAAGGAAAAACCATAGTGAGAGTCAACACACAATACATGGAATGATTATAATATAGTTTTAGGCTCAATTCTAAGGAATCACATTGCTCCCTAAAGGATTTGTAGTCTATAGGGCACAACCCTAGGGAAAGATACACAACTTGCAATTTGAAGATCACTTGTCTAACTTGGAGGATAAAATGAATATATGAATCAGCAAAAAGTAGGTCCTCAACAATAATAGCTTCAACAATCTCTAAACGTGAAATTATCCTTGAATCTTTGTCTCAAGTGGCCAACTATACATCAATCACCACACATTGAATTTATCACAACCAAATTCCACAATTGATATAATCATTTAGGTGCATTGCATATACATTTATCTACACACAAATCTAAAATAAAATGCTCACTCACAACTTCATTATTATTTTGATCTTCTATATATACCGTCTTCTTCATTACAAACATTAATTAGGTCAAACACAATAGAGGACAAGAATAGGTCTTTTTAAATAAACCACCAAAACATAATTGTGGTGAAAGTGGTCCAATCTAGGAGATGTTGTGGACCTAAAAATATTAACACTTCTTTCCGATTAGGTAGGAACAATTCACAAGCTATTAATCATCTTCTAGAGGCCAGGAACACAATAACATGTAGATACACCAGATAGTATGCCATAAGTCAGCCTAAAACATATCTTCTAGATGAACAAGTTCAATGTGAATCCTTAAACACTAAGGTAGAAACCAAAATCAATGCAACACAAACATCTAAGCAAGAAAAGGAACCCAAGGATTCACTACTTGCGAAGGAAAAACACCAGTTGGTTGAACCAAAGTAGTTACCTTGCAAGAAAGATTCCAATAACCATGCATCATCAAATAGATCCTCTATAAATATCTAGAGAACATTAGGATGTTCCATGAACATCCAACAAGACTCTTAAATCATCCCTCCACTTGTTCATATCAAGATCATATTAGCACCATAATTGATACAAAACACTTCATTTCAGAGAGTTAGTCATACATAGAAGAAAATATCATTACTTGTAGACAACAACACCAGATAATGGGTGAACTCGAACATAGAAAAATCATTGTAAAGATGTTATGCAAGCTGCAGCACCAGAAACATCAATGTAGATAAATATGGAAGATTTCTTGAGCCACTTTTGATAGAGAACCAAACTATCAACCAATAGGAATAACTAGCCATATTAGTTGTAACACCATGACCTCCAAAGATAAATGGCTACATATGTTATCCAGAAAAAGTCTTCTTTATCCTGCTTTGTTTGTTTATTACCTCTTTCCATCAAAGGTTCTTTTTTCTTCATATTTGATTCAATTTCTTTCATTTGCCTTCTCTTTTGAATTAGCCTTTGAATAGGCCATATCACTCTCTTTTTAACTGTCAAATGGAAGCTTTGTTGCTGCACCTCAATTTTTTTGTCCAATTCCTCCATGTCTTTTCTCATTTGTTCCATATCTTTCCTTATTTCTCTTATCTCTTCCTCAAACTCTATTTACCTCATATTTTCCTCTTTCCTCTTTCTCTCTTTTCTTCTCTCTTCTTTTCTTGTTTCTTCTTTGTTGAACCCTCACCCAACATATACCTCTTCAACAAATCCATTCCTTCAATAAAGTCTCTTTCACCTTGCTTTCTCTTTTCTTTACCTCCCCTAGGTTTCCTTTTTTCTTCTTTACCCAGTCTTTTGGCAACCAGGTTCTCTCTTCGATCTGCAACAAGACAACATGCAAAGACACACTTCCAAATCACTTTTCCCAGACCTTCCAAGCTCTGATGCCAATTGATGTAGAGGTGGGGTTCCAATCAACAACATGCAGACATATTTCGCAATAATAGGCTCATGACTCCCTCATAACCCAAAATGTACTAGTGCCCCTACAAGGCTACAAGACATCTAAAATTGTATTAAGGATTCAACGATCTCACCCAAATCTTGAGACACATTAGAAAATTTTAAAATGGAAGATACAGACCAACCATTAACACCCAAAGCTTAGAATCTTCCAACTTCCTTGACATCCCACTCAAACTAGTCATAATCCCTAGTAGCCCTTACCAATGGCAAAACTGGTCATAACTTTTGATACCGATAAGATATATAAAAAATGATCACATATATAGATACCCATTTAGACACTTAACAACATACCCAAAACTTGAGTAGGTTTAATTTCAAATGAATCATCAAACAATTGATTGTTAAACTAGTCCTCTAGGCCTAAAAGTGTAGCAAATGGGGATTTTTGACATAATTTATGAATAAGACTTCAAACACACAAAAATAAAACCTTTTTTAGTTACCTGTTTGGAATTTATTCAACATATGTAAATATTGGATAGGATTTATTTAGAACATAACCCTAAAAAATGGACTGCTATGCTAGAAAACCCTACTTTTTGAACTGGGTAACTAGAAAGATTCGACCATTAGACAACATAAATGACCCTTTTTTTGTTGACCTGGTAAGAAAAAAAACTTTTTTAATTCAATTATCTTTCCAATCATATAATATTCAGACCCTCACCATGTCTATATAGAACAAAAAAAAAGTAAATTTTTGGAAAACAAACAGACAAAAATGAGGTTTCTTATGCATTTCATCTTCAAAAACATCCTCACCATCTTCCTCCACACTTATACATGTACAAATGATTCAGAAGGGCCTATTTATAACTTTCTACACCCTTTCTAAATTCTCCAACTACCCCTTTACAAGTTTGTCTCTTGGACTTCGCAAAAATGGCAACTTGACAACTTTTCAACATGACAACTCTACAATTTTTGCATTTTTGACAAAACTTAACAACATGAATCTGGTTGAATCCAAATGACTCAAATACATTTAAAATAATCCACATAGACCTTATTACATCATAAAATGGCTTGCTTATGCCTAGACCCTATCCATTTAGCCAAAAATTACATCAAAATTTTAACAAGAACTAGGTGCTCCTGCACCAATCTCCCACAATATCTCTCTCCCTTTGATATTAAAGATAAAAGGCACCTGTAATTATATTTTATTTATATTCTTCTCTCTCAATAGATACCAAACAACTATTTGTTTCCCCTAAGAGTATAAATCAACATCAATCTAGAACAAATGATATACCATGAAGTTCTTCGCTTGGCATGCATTCTTTTCTTCTCTGTGCATATTATTTGCATAGGATCTTGTTATCGATATTAATCCAATAAAATTATATCTCCCCATGAATGGAAACAACACTCCTATTCCCATCCTTCTACAAATTTTTCTAAGATAGCCATATCATCAACACATATTGACATAGATATATGATATACAACTTAAATTAGTCTTTCCCATGTTTTGAAACAACTTTCCATTATCATGTTGAACATATCTTAACTAGAAAAATTTCCAAATAGAAGAAACACTTAAGGTGGATAAGATATATATAGTGGATACTTCCTCCTAACCCTTTTCTTTCTGTTTAGTGTCTAAAAGAACCACTTGCACCATTTTGGAGTATAGATTTATTCTCCAACTTATCATCTTCCTTATCTTATATCTTTTATATCCACATCTTTTCCATTTTTATCTTTATCTGATCAACCTTCTTATATGAATAAATTATCTTGACCTTGTTTCCTCTACAACATCTAGGAACATATCCTTAATTGTTACAATTATAGTAGGTGATATTTCATTGTAGACATACCTTCTTCTTGCACTAGATCTATAGTTTGTAGCCTTATGACCACACATATTACATGTGTATCAATATCCATTGAATTTTCTAACATTAATCATATCCATAAAATCATTCATCATAGTTTTACAATCACATTCTCTACAACCATATTTGTTGCATGCATAGCACTAGCTATTAAAGGATTGATGCCTAGAAGCCTTAATTGAGATTATATTAATTCTACTTAAATATTTTTCAACCTTATGTTGAATTCCTTTACAAGATAAATATTTCCCACTAAAAGATTGAAGATAGCTAGTTGGAGCAGTTTAATTTTGGAGTAGTTTTTTTTAAGTTCTTCCTTTGGCTTTGAACCTGTATAAATTCACTTTTATCTAAATTAATATTCTTGAGTACATGTACTTTTTCTTCCTCATATTTTTTATCCACCATGTTTTCCTTTGAGCATTCAGAGTAATACTTATTTATATCAGATATGTAGGTTCTTATAGCTTACTCGAATTCTTTTGTCAAAGCAACAATTTCTTCCTCAAGCTTGGTGTACTTAGTGATTTTTTCATGGAGCTTGGAATCTAGATAGTCCACAATCATCTTGTCTTCTTTAGTACAAATCTTTAGGTTTATAATTTCATCCTCTTTGAGGTTATCCTCATATTCTCCATTTTCTCCAATTTTTTACTTTAGTTTCATAATTTGATCCTCTACCTTTATTAGTCTTGACTTGTATTATTCACATTTAGTCTTTGTAGCAACAAGGTCATCAAGAGTAGAGTGGATATTATTTTTAAATTCTATTCCATAGTCATTTGGACCAATATTTTCCTAATCAGTTTTGCAATCATCCTTTTGAGATTTTATAACTTTGGATTCTACTAGGTTTTTCTGAATTGTTATATTTTTGACTAAAAATGTGTTTACCTCTTTTAGTTGATAGATGTCTCCATTAGTCCTTGTGCCTTTTGAAACCATTCTTTTAGAGCTAAATTTTCTGATTTCACAACCAATCTTGTGAAATATAGTTTTTATCCTTCATTGCACATTTGACTAACACTCATAAAGTTATATTTTAGACCTTCAACATAGAGAAGATCGTTTGTTCTATGCTTTCAATCAATTATAACAATGTCATTTCCATATATTTGAAGAAAATTCTTCTGCATCAAATTTAACTGATCCACCATCCTATTCTATAAGATTGATTAAATTTATTTTAACATTAGTCATGTGATTGGAGAAACCACTATCAATCACCTAAATATTTGTGTCTTCTTTTCTATGAAGAGAATTCCACACAATCAAGGATTTTTCATTGTTTTCATTAGCATGTGGAGTATCAGATTCCTTACATTCTTCATCGTTGTCAACTTTCAGAGCCATGAATAATAATTCATTATTTTAATCCTCACAATCCTCATTCTAAAAGAGTATTGAGTTAAAGGTATGATAAGAGAAATTTTTAATGTTATTATTTCATAAATTTTGTGATTATATAGATGAATTCTAGAAAAATAAATGTAATGAGTCCAAGAAATGAGCAAATGTAGCTAAAGGTAATTAGTCCACAACCTTCATCATTTGCAACACTGGTGAATAAGGCAACCTTAAAGTATGGTATTCAGATAGTGATTGTAGCAACAATATGAGTTGTAATGAAAATTTATTTTCTATCATTGATAAAAGTGTGAAGTCTAAGACTAAAATTGGAAATAATAGAATAGTTCGATAGGTTTGGGCAAAGGGTCTTCTATAATTCACACCAAGAAAGGTGAGAAGAAAGAAATATAGAATGTGTATTTTACCCCTAGTATAAAGCACAACCTCTTAAGTGTTGGACAATCAATTTAAAGTGGTTACAAAGTACTAATTGAGAAGGGTGATTGTGTCATCTTTGATAGGAATGGGAGAGAGAATATTGTTACAATAATTTGAATGAAAAAGAATCAGATATTTTATTTGAGGATAGAGGCACGTTTCTCATCTCAGTCTATAGCTACTCCTCTCAATCATGGAAAATATACAACAATACAACAATAATTAATATTTAAGACTATTATTAAAGACCCCTTTCAATTTTGACATCTAAGGTATGGACATCTAGGCTATACTAGTTTGAGTCTTTTGTCCAATAATGGTATAGATAGAGGTTTAGCAACCATAGTATACCCTAGTGGTAGATGTGAATCTTGCATTTTCGGCAAGTGTTGTAGGAAACCCTTTCAATTAGGCAACTCTAGAAGGGAAAGAGAACCATTGGAGATAGTGTACAATATTTTTTGGGGCCCTATGCAAACCAAGAATATAGTTATGAATAGAGATGTTGAGTTAATTGAGAATGAGTCATGGGATGGTTCATTGTAACCTCTTTGTGTATCTTAGTTAGAGTGACCATTGATCATGAAGATAAAATTTTGAAGAGCAGAAAGATGATGCTCCAATAGTTATGGAGCTCAACAGATAGCTCTAGAGAGCTCCAAATTGGCATTGGCAATCAAACAGACAACTCTAGATAGCCCCTAACACAAACATGTAGACTTGATCAAACAATCAACTCAAGCTCTAGACAACTTTATATCACTGCATAAATAGTAAATATAGTATATATGTAAGTCCCAAACAAATTTGGACACATTTATCACAATACAAAAAAATCAGTAGTGAGAGTTCAAACCCCACCTTCCTAATACCAAATAAGATCAAGAGTATAAGGAAGATCTAATAAAAGGAAAGGTATGATAATGAGTTTGATAAAAATAAGAATTTTGTATTAGTTTTTCATAGTGATCCAAATTATTTTGAGGATTTTGTGAACAAAGGGAAATGGTGTGAAGCCATGGATGAGGAGATAGATGAAATGGAGAGAAAGAGAGCATGAGAGGTAATTGATTTGCCTCATAGTAAATAAGTTAGTGGAATGAAATGGATCTATATAACCAAGAGAAATGTTGAAGGAAGGATATAAATACATGAGGCAAGTTTGATTGTCAAGGGGCACAAATATTATGTTGGGAGAGATTATGATGAAACATATGCCCTAGTTGAAAGGACAGAAACAATGTAGGTAGTAATTGAAATGTCAACCCAAGACATGTGGAAGGTGTTTCAAATAGATGTGAAGTCCACTATCTTTAATGGATTATTGAAAGAGGAAGTGTATGTGGAGCATCACTTGGTTTTGAAGTTCTAGGTCAAGAAAATAATGTTTATAGGCTCAAGAAAGCTCTTTATGGGTTCAAGGAAGAACCATGAGCAAGGTACAATATAATTGACTCATATGTGTTGAGTAAAATTTTTAGAAAAAGTAATGGTGAGTCCACTCTTTACATCAAGGAACCTAAGGGTATAGTTTTGATTGTTGTCTTGTATATAGATGATTTAGTTTTTACTAGGAATAATGATTTTTTCATTGCTAATTTTAAAGAGGCCATGAAAAGAGATTTTTAGGTGATAGACTTAGGTCTCTTGAGATACTTTCTAGGTATAGAAGTAAAACAAAATACATGGTGGTATTTTTATCTCTCAAGAAAAGTATGGACCAAATATTTTGAAGAGATTTAGGATGTAAGATATCAAGCTTGTACTAAAACCAACAACCGTAGGTCTAAAGTTGAGAAAGGAAGATTGTAGTAGCAATGTGAATCCAACTATGCATAAAATTTTGTTTGAAAGTTTGATGTATTTTATCATAACTAGGTCTAAAATAATGCATGTAGTAAGTCGAATTTATAGATTTATGGAGATTCCAAAGGAGAGTCACTAGGAAGAAGGTAAGAGAATCATGGGTTATGTGAATGGTACCGAAGGATATGGTATTTTGTATGCTACAATAAATCAATTTGAACTAGATGGATACACAAATAATGATTGGGAAAAAGATGTGGATGATGAGAAGAGAACATCATGATATGTATTCTATTTTCATAGGCTTCTAAGAAACAACCCATAGTTTTTCATTCTATTGCTAAGGCTAAGCATTTAGTAGAAAATGTCACAACATGTCAAGATATTTGGCTAAAGAGAATCCTTGCTGATTTGAATGAAGAACAAGAAGATGGAACATTAATATTTTATCAAAAATTTTCATTAATAGCTTTGAAGAAAAATTCTCATTATAATGGGAGAAGAAAACATATCGAAATAAGGTGTCATTTCATAAGGGAGATGACTGAAAATGGACATAGCAAGATTAATTATTGTAGGTCTAGGTTGTTGGAATCCAAGAACAATGAGAAAGGGGGGTGAATCAGTGTTCTACTGGTGAGATCAATTTTAACCTTATTAACAAAGTAATTCAGTAACCGGTAAGAATAAAAGAATATAACAATAAGTAGAAATGATTCCACCACAAGAACATACACCATAACGCAAATATTTATATGTGGAAAACCTCAAAGATGAAAAACCATGGTGGGATTGGTGACCCGCAATATCTATCCATTGGCCAAATGAATAAATATTACAATAGGGGCCTACACATGCAAGAAGGCCAACATCCTAGAGTGCATTGCTCATCACAAAAGGAGCCTCACTAACTACAAACACCAAATAATGATTTACAAACAAAATTTTGAACTCAGAGAATGCATCTCCTATGCTAGATGAGTTCTGGTCTAAGAACTGTTTGTACCGATTTTCATTATGTCCTCCTTTACCAGTAACTTACTTCACATCCAAAACCTCTAAACAAATAACCAAGTTCAACTATAAAATATTATATTCACATTTAGTCGATCAAAATTGCTTGCACAATATCATACCACTATATATTCCTTCTCTCTGTATGTATGTCTAAAATAACCTAACTAGACTAATTTAAATACCCTTCCCAAACATAAACATGAATGCCTTATGTTGGCTTACAGTGATATTACAATTTATTTACATTTCATCCTATAAAAAAATAAATACATTAAACTTCACGACTGATGTCACTGATTGCTACCATGTAAACATGTCGAATCAATCTCCTGTGTTGGCCTCATATACTGGTTCCTAGTTTTTTGATTTCCCTTGTCTATTAGATGAGTTGAATGCCGATTACTGAATCATGAATACCAGTGAATATTGGTCAAGTGTCCAACCTAAAATGATGTGGGTTGCCATCAATGATAACACAATTAAATTGGATGAGCATCAATTGCCAACAATCTCACCCTTTGGCATTGTTGGCAAGACTCATGTGAAAAAGTGGATCGCTAAAGTCCCTTAACATTTTTCACAACAACCATTACCCCTTTGATATTAATGAAAAAGGTTGGGCAAAAGAATGAAATCAAAAGGTGTTTACCGGATCTAGATGTACTTGAATATATCTGAGTAAACACCCTTCAAAAATCCTAAGTAAGTATCTCGACCAGTTTTCAATGTTCCCAAAATAGATACAAACCCATTAAGAATGTATGTATGAAGTTCTTCTTCATTTAGGTCTGTCGGTGTGGGTTTTTTCATCAATTCTAAACTTTCCTACTTATTAAGTAATAAAGTGTTCAATCGAGGACTTAGCAATCCTCTCAATTCCCTAGCTCGCCGGATTAACCTACCCATATCTTTCTTCAAGGCTAATATCTTAGATTCTGTAAATAGAATTTCACCATCAATAGCATTGGTTAATGACTGAGTACCATAAAAATTTTTAGCCATATGTTCCAACTGGGGCCTTTTCCGATTTTATTTTTACCTCCAAGTTAGCTGTAAGTTTGTCTATGTTAGTACAACACCTATATACATTTGCACTGATTAAGAGTCTCATCAAACCTTGTTAGTTGCTCTGTCATCTTCACCTTGTCTGATATGATCATATTGTCACAAGTGACCTTCCTATTTGCATTGTATCTCTCTATTAACTGCAATGTGTTCAGTCAAATTCTTAAGCAGAGTGGCTAGCTATCGGACTAGTGTATCCTAGAACTAGTTGTTGCGGAACTAGAATGGCTTGCTCAACGACTTGCTTGTCTTTTGTTCCTTCCTTCCTTAACTTCTGAGCTATAACATACATCAATTCAAAATTACTCAATTGCTCAATATTCCTCTGTCCAAAATCAACTTGACCGAATGAGCCAAGTGACAACAATGAATTACTGGATTCTCCAACCTTCTGACTGGCACCGGTGGCTTCACCACTTGGTGCAGTAACCTGCTCAACCTTAACCTCTTTTGTATGTACATTTGTTGTCGAAGTTTCAATATCCTCATCCTGTTTATTGTCTGTATCTACATCAATAACCTCTACATTTGGAATGTTATGTTTCGGTGTATCCTGCTTATCATGCACAACTTTAGTGTTATCTACCGGTTTCTTTACATTATGTATAGGTGATACTGCCAGAGGAATATCCTCTATTATTTTTTGTTCCAAAACTGGTGAATCCAAACCTAATATACCTTTCCCCTTACCATCAATTGAGATATATTGAATACCAGACTTAGGAAGGAATATTGGTGAAGTAAAGAAATGAGGTTTATCTACATAGAATTCTACCCATGCCTCGTGGGTCTCCTTAACTATTTCATTTACTCTACCTACCATTAGACTCACATGTCGGTGTCTACTATAGAAAATTATTTTATTTGCATATTCCAAACACTACTGTAACTCCTCATCAGTTATTGCACCACAAACAGTCACTAACTCTTGCATCTTTATATTTTAATCCTCTTCAACTGCAGACAATCTCCTAGTATTTAGCTTATTGTAAAAATATCCAAGTATTTTATTTTCAATCTCAAGTAATACCTTCTTATATATATCTAAGTATAAAAAAACTTCTTCCTCAATCTCCATTTGTTCCTTATCATCCATATGTACATAGTAATATGGATTCGAGAGCCATATCTATATCTGATTTCTTCTTGCTGGGAGTAAAAGTACACTCTTTAACCAGTTTCCTCTTCTCTATGGGTTTCCTCTCCTTCAAAGTTTTCTTTGGGGCTATCAGAGGAGTGACCTTTACTTTCTATTTCTTTCCTTCCTCAGGCTTCTTCCTCTATATCTTGATGTATGTCTTGGGACTCTATGAGGGCACAACATCAATATCAGAACCAGATTCAACATGGGCAATATAAGTTTTCGGTTTCTTACTCTTCAATACACCCTTGCCGACTTTTGGTGTCGGTGGAGTCTGAACTGCTGCTAGAGATGACCCTTCTGCTAGTCCAATGATCTGTTTGATTTCAGAGGACATCTTCTCCATAGCTTCCCCAACCTTCTTGATTTTTCCTTCGCTCTTATTTTTGCTAAAACCTATATGAACTTCAAATTCCTTTTCCTTTGATGTCCCAAAGGTTTTCTCAGCTTCATCAATTGGGACATCAATGAGAGTCTTGGCATATAAGTCCAAGATCTCAGCATCAACGTCATAGCCCATCTTAGTGACCCAAATCTTTCATGGTTGCACTACCTCCATCAATGTATCATCCGTCTTAACCATAAAGAATATTTCTGTAGAGTACAACTTGTCAACAATATACTTAGTCTCTCTCTCTCTCTCTCTTCTTCATTGTCTTCTAAATAGATTTAAAATAACCCCATAAAATGTAGTTTCTCTCCTCGTCATGTCCCAAGCCTCTTATAGAATCTTTTATTTATTTCCCTACTAGCATATCAAATGCACATTGTGTTTTACCAGATCCCAGTAACTCATTCAGAAAGAAAAGCATCAAGAAGACAACAAGGTTGTCATAGTGGAAAACACCTTTCTTCTTACCCTTAATCTTCCCTAGGTTTAAAATAAGTTCTTCACACATCCATTGACATAGATCATACCTATCATTTTCTTGGACCATCTTACGAGCACAGTAAATGCATGAACTGGAAACATAGTTCGATTAGTTTAATTGGGTTACCTTGTAACCGATTATCATACTTGAAAATTGAACAACTTTGTTTCTAATAGTTCTTGTCTAGCCACATGAATTCTCTATGGACACAACTAAGCACATATCGGATCATTTCATCTTGAAATTCTGGCATCTCCAAAATGTTTGTGAAACCGTGATCCTTCAGAATTTAAAATTCTAGTTTCATTGATCTCTTCCAATCTAGTAGATTTGTCATGTACATTGTTTTGATTTCAGGGGAACCTATTACCTCCAGAGTGTAGTGGATATATGCATGAACATATTCAATATACAGAACTCCATCTCGAACCCTAAAAAACACTTTGACTGAATCATCGACCTTCTCAATCCGAGGGCATTGCTTGAAAACTGGGTGTTGATGATCCATGATGTCAACAACAACAAGGGTATCCAAACCTATCAAAGTGATGGTTGATCTAGAAGCCATTGCAAAAAAAAGATAGCATGGAAATTGATAAAATACCTCACAACCTTCACTGGTGAAATCTCTTGAAAATTCGCTCTTAATGCACTAAAATTCACTTGAAAATGCTTTTGATTGCCTTGAATCACCTTAAACTCGCTATGCTTCACTCTGAATGCTATGTGATCATAAATGAACTAGCATTTCCCTCTTATTTTGAAAAAACCCTAATTTCACATTGACATAAATGTGTGTCGGCCTATCATACCGGATTCAAAATCCATAAGCTCAGTACCAGAAAACCTTGAGACTAACTTCTCCAAGATCTGAAACAAGCTTTCAGAATGCTACCAGGGGTAATGAAAGATCTATCATTAATTTACCTCCCCCTAAGGCTAATGCCTTAGTTACCAGATGAGTTTCCCGTCGGTGCAAGAATATTCTGTTTTGCTGGTTGAGTAATCGAGTTGTTTGTCTCGGCTAGTTGATCTTCAGATTTCCTAACCCATTTCTTCTCATGCTCCTTCTGGATATCATCAACCTTCTGTTTTTCTTTCTCATCATTTCCTACTAGATTGTTCTTGCTTTTGTAGAATTTAGCAATATGTCCTATTTTGTTGCATGCATAGCAAGTGACATTATTTTTCTTAATTGATTTAGTATATACTTCATCATTTCTTGACCTGCATTGATTAGCCATATGTCCAAACTTTCCACATGCATGACATTTCACATTCATTCTACAATCTTGTGTCCTATGACCATACTTCTTACAATTTGAATACTGATCAGGAACTACATTATTATCTTAATTTGCTCTATTTCTACAATGTCTTGCCATATGATCAAATTTATTGCAAACAAAATATCTATCATTGAATTTATGTGCATTAGGTTGCCTTACCGGTGATTTCTAGTTCCAGTTGATAGGTGGGTTCTCCTTCTGATTAGTTGCTTCAACTTAATTTGCAGTACCAGAGCTTTCTTCATACTCAAATCCAAGACCTCTAGTGTCTCCCTTGCATCTTTGATCCTTCAATAGGTCATCAAGCTTTGCAGAACTAGCCTTAAACTTGTCTTTGTATTCATTTGCAGTATCCAAATCTCCCCTTCTGATTAGTTGCTTCAACTTAATTTGCAGTACCAGAGCTTTCTTCATACTCAAATCCAAGACCTCTAGTGTCTCCCTTGCATCTTTGATCCTTCAATAGCTCATCAAGCTTTGCAGAACTAGCCTTAAACTTGTCTTTGTATTCATTTGCAGTATCCAGATCTCCCCTTAGGATTGTTATCAATCTTTCCAACTCCTGCTCATTATTCTAGGTTTGCACCAACTTGGTTCTGAACATATCATTCTCATGTGCCAGCCTAATGCATTCCTCAGATCTGTCTTTCAAAGATTTGCCAAGTTTTTCTGCATTCTTCTTCCGGTCTTCAATATCCTTGGACATCCTCATAGTTAGGGCTTGCATTTCATTCTTCATGGCAATATTCTCCTGACTCAGCTTTTGACATAGTTCTTTAAGGGCATTATTTTCTTCACTATCCTGATTTTGTAAAAGTTCCTTCCTTCTAGCTTGAACAAATAACAGTCTCTCCTGTAGGATAAGAATGAATTCCTTTGCAGAGTTCAACTCATCTTGCAACTTTAAGCTCTTCATCCTTTCAACATCATAATCTTCAAGTGGTACTCCAAGTTGTTTCTCCATACTCATCTCCATGGATTCCAGATTCAAGATCTTCCTTAAGCTGTTAGACTTACTCCAAGGTACCAAGCTCTGATACCAATTGTTGGAATCCAAGAACACTGAGAGTGGGAGGTGAATCAGTGTTGTACTAGTGAGATCAATTTTAACCTTATTAACAAAGTAATTCAGTAATCGATAACCATAAAGTAATATAATAGTAAGTAGAAATGATGCCACCACAAGAACATACACCATAACACATAGATTTATAGGTGGAAAACCTCAAAGAGGAAAAACCATGGTGGAATTGGTGACCCTCAATATCTATCCACTGGCCAAATGAATAAATATTACAATAGGGGCCTACACATGTAGGAAGCCCAACACCCTAGAGCACACTACTCATCACAAAAGGAGCCTCACTGACTACAAACACCAAATACATGGTTTACAAACAAAATTATGAACTCAAAGAATGCATTTGCTATGTTGGATGAGTTTCAGTTTAAGCACTCTCTATACCGGTTTTCACTGTGTCCTCCTTTATCGGTAACTTACTTCACATCCCAAACCTCTAAACCAATAACCACGACCGACTATAGAATATTATATTCGCATTTAGTTGATCAATATTTCTCGCACAATATCACACACTATATATTCCTTCTCCCTGTATGTATGTCTAAAATAACCTAACTAGATTGACTTAAATACCCTTCCCAAACATAAACATGAATGCCTTATGTAAGCTTACAATGATATTATAATTTATTTACATGTCGGCCTAGATAAAAATAAATACATTACTTTGTGACTGATGTCGTTGATTGCTGACGTGTAAATCTGTCGGATCAATCTCCTATGTTAGCCTCATATATTGGTTCCTAGTTTGTCAGTTTCCCTTGTCTGTCGAATGAATTGAATGTCGATTGCCGAATCATGAATACTGGTGAGTATCGATCAAGTGCCCAACCCTAAATGATGTTTGTTTTCATCAATGACGATACAACTAAACTGGGTGAGTGTCAATTGCCAACATAGGTATCATCTTGTAGACATTTTTACAAAGCCGCTAGGCAAACAAATTTTTGAGTACATAAGAAATTTTTTGGACCTTATTGATTTGGATGTAGATTGAAAATGGATGATGGCTTAGAACAAAGGGGGAGTGTTGGAACAATTAATTGTCTTTGAGCCCTCCGACACCCATCTGCCTATTAGAGATTCCCATTGGATTTTTTCAGATCTTCATCCCTCTTACTTGCCCCTGACAAGTAGTAGCAACAGTAATGATTTCTTTTGGTTGTGCATTTATTGTCACTAGGTAAATTAGAATTTAAATTTGTGCGGGCGATTTTTTGAATGATAGAATGAAAGAAATAGGAAGAATGTTCTTCCAATGTTCAGTTACTAGATTTTATATGCAACAAGAAGTTAGTAGTGCTCTAAGTTGAGCAACAGAATGTTTTATATGCAGCAACACGTGTTTGTGAAGAATTTGTAGTGGGACAGTAGATAGCTCTAGACAAAAGGGAATTTTAGTGTGAAGCTCAAGACAAATAGAGGAAGGAGTTCTAACCAGCTCTACATCGTATGTGTGTGATTGGTTGTATTTTAGTGTGAAGCTCAAGACAAATAGAGGAAGGAGTTCTAACCAGCTCTACATCGTATGTGTATGATTGGTTGTAGCTCAAGTTTGCTGCAACTAATTTGTAATTAGTATTGTAATAAGTTTGAAGTTATTTTGTAAGTATTTATTTTGGTGTTTTATTTTAGATTTTTAATCTTTAAAGATGGACACACATTGTGACTTGTTTTCCTAAAGTGGTTTCTATCATTATTCAAGTCAACTAAGTAAGTTATGGAATCAAACTGGATGCAAATGTTGAACATAAACCTTAAAACTATAAGTAACAACTTTTTACTTTCTATTTTCAAAGAAATTTATTTGACAAAGATTTGATGAATAAATAGGACTAAGCATATGGTATTTCCCTTAATAAAAGATTACTATATCATGTTGAATAAGATACTAATAACTTTGTAAGATTATTTAGATTTGTATGGTTTAAATTTCATTAAACATTAAACTAAATAACATACTGTTTTCCAACGCAAGTACTTATAAAGATGATATATTATATTTTAAACATCAATCACGTAAAGACCCACAATTCTATATATAAATATGACCATCGTAAACCTGTGATGTTAATAGGTTCCATGGTCAGCCGAGGTAGATGAACATTATGAATTTTTGAATAAATTATATGGTCAATATTCAAATATACTGTATGAAAAGAGAAGATTTTTAGTCAATATCACTTAAGTGGAGAGAGGTGGCGCATAAATATGACAGCTTTGTTTGATCCTACCCTTGGATGATAGGACAGATTATGTGGCTAGAAACCTGATAAATAACTAATTATTTCAAATTATCGCAAAGTTCTCATGCATCCTGTAGCCGAAAGCTGATTCTTCACGTAAGTAGGACTCATATCCACACTTATGCTACAAAAATATAGGTGCAAACGTAAAACATAAAATTTTAAATTTTCTAAACTTCGATATTATGCCTTGTATTCAATTAAGTCTAATCTGACTTTAAAATAAGAACATTATTTTGTCCTTATGCTGACTAGCTTTTTTGCGCCTTCCCCGCACTTTCTCCATATCTTTGTCCTCCTCCATAAACAATCCACCAGAAAACAATTCAACATATTTACCCGCCTTAATACATGGCAGAAAAGGCTAAGAAAAAGCTAAATTCATCGCCAGAGACATCCTGCAAATATAAAGGTAAACCGGTGAAGGTGGTTCATATTGGAAGCACTAAAATTTCTGATGTTTATAACCGTCAAATATTTGACACACTGGAAAATCTTGGAGACTCCGAATTTACTCAGTTTTGGTTTCCAAATTTTTATGATGAGCTAATTGTTGATAAGTGATGCTGCTCTAGCATGCAGCTCCATGCAACTCCAGTTTGGACATGAAGCTATCCATTCATCACCATGCATAAGCTATTTTTAGTTAATAGACTTTTTTGGTTTATTCATGCAAATAAAGCATGTACTCCAGCATGCATGAATCCTTAGGACTATTTTTAGTTTTGCTTTTTGCATGAGTTTGTTTTTAGTAAATAAAGCATGTTGTGCATGCACTTATTGTATTCTTAATTTAGGGAGTAGTTTGCTTTTTTTAGTTTGAGAGCCTTAGTAGCTTTCCATGCAAAGCTAGGAATATATTTAGAACTGCAGTTATTATTTATTCTTCTAGACTGCAAATTCTTTATATATATAGTCTCTATGTAATTTTTTAATTAAGCTTCAATAAAGATATTGGTGTTTTCTTCTTTTTGTTGTTATTGTTTGCTAATCAGGTGGTTCAGAGAGGATAGGTCAGGTTCAAAATTCTACAAGTGGTATCATAGCAAGTAAAATTGTTTTGGGTTCAAGTTTTATTGTTGGAATTTCGCCAAAGTTAATCATGTTGAATTCTAACAATATGCCCATTCCAAAATTTGATGGGAATGATTATGATTATTGGTGTATTAAGATGCTGACCTTTTTTATTGGAAAAGATTTGTGGGAGATTATTGAATCAGGTTATGAAGAGCCAATTGATTGGAATGCCCTTACAGCCAATGAAAGAACAACAAGAAAGGAAGCAAGAAAAAAGAATGCTCAAGCTTTGTTTCACATTCAGATAGCTCTTGATAAGAGCTTATTTCCAAAAATATCAGGAGCAACAACTACCAAAGATGCCTGGAAGACTCTACAAGAAGCTTACCAGGGTAGTGATCAAGTTAAAGTGGTCAAGCTTCAGACATTGAAGCAAGAGTTCGAGAATTTGAAGATGCAAGAAGCTGAAAGTATAAGTGATTATTGTGTCAGAGTCAAAGATGTGGTCAACAAAATGGCTACACTTGGAGAAATTGTAAGCAATGAAGTTTTGATAAAAAAGGTGTTGAGATCTTTGACACCTAGATGGAATCATGTAGCAATAATCATAGAAGAAAGCAAAGATTTGACAAAACTACAGTTTGATCAATTGGTTGGATCCCTGATGTCTCATGAAGAAAGATTGAAAGATTCTTTTGAAGGTGTAGAGAAAGCATTTTCCTCAAATTTGCTAATTAGTTGGTTCAGAGAGGATAGGTCAGGTTCAAAATTCTACACTAATTTGATGTATTCTGAAGTTCCCATGTTTTTATGATATTCAAATTTGATGTATTCTGAAGTTCCCATGTTTTTAGGAAAGGAGCTTGACTATTGTCAGGTTAAGGAGACTGAATAATCATTTCTTGGTTATAATCTTTGTTAGATAAATGATGCTGGTTGCACAACTCCACGCAACCTTCAGTTCGGTGAGGCTTTATTTACTATTGGTAGAAGAAAGAAACATTTTTTACTTTTATCATTGGTTTTTAAGTTTTGAACTCAAAACTGCAGTTTTGTGTCTGTGTGTTTAGGGCTGCATGACAGATGATCGTTTTAGATGCCCCTCTCTTATCTTAAGAGCCATTGTAATCTCTGAAGGAGATGCCCTGAAAAGTGTTGTGTAATCAGTCCTCTAAAAACTAATACAACATTATCATTGCATATGCTAATCGCTCATATACTGATCAGTATTGTATGTTGATTTGTTTATTTTGTTTTCTGTTGAAATTTTATTATTGCTATTTTTTTTTCATTTTAATTGTTCAATTAACTGGTTTAAAAAATCTACTTCATAATTCATTTGGTATCAAAATATGTAATAAAAATTTCATTATGATTATTGATGTCATTATGTTAGCAAAAGCTTATCAAAGTATTAATCGAGTAAAATTTCGAACAAATGATGTGGTTAATAAGATGATTACTTTTGAAAAAATATTGAGTGAAGAGATTGTTGTGAAAAAAGTATTGAAATCTCACAACCAAGATGAAAGATCTCTTATGTCCGATGAAGATGCTATGATTTTAACGTGTATTATCACTTACTACCATTTTAAAAGGGATTGCAGATTGAAAGTAGGTAATAAAAAATTAGAATGGTAGACATTTTCACGTAATTTTTTTTATAAATAATTCTAAGGAGATATGATAGTTTAATGGTAGACATTTTAAAATAATTTTCTACTTATAAATAGTTCTAAAGAGGTTTGATAGTTAGATTCAAGAGAGTATTAATCACATGTGAATAAAATTTTAAAATGAAAGATCAAACATGACAATTGTAAATTTTAGAGGTTCAAACTGAAAGATTATGATAAAATCACAACACACGGAAAAAACAAAACTAAAAGAGAAGAACACAATTATTTTCAAAACTGATAATCTTCATATTAAAAAACTCTAACCAAAATTACAATATCAGTAATTGCCTTATAGACAATCATTTTCTTAAGAATAGGAAAAACAAAAACTTAAAACAACAAAACTAAAAAATCTGTTTTATAACTAAAACTATAAAATTTATTCTATCCTATCTTAGCAATATATAATTGCTGATTAATTAAAACAAGAAAGTTGTTTTATTTATACGTAGCAGTTTGGATATGGGAACTGTTGTTTAAAAAACTGTTTTATTAAATAAAACTAAAAGCAAAAAATAAATCGCCTTTATATCATTCGAGATTATCTTCAATCTCCCTTTGAATGATCAATGGAGTGGAGTCCCAACTGATTTCTAATGGCAATAAAACTTGTGGTTGGAAGAGCTTTAGTAAAAATATCAGCAACTTGTTCGGATGAAGGATATAACTACAACTCCACTTGTCCATCTTGAACCAAATCATGAATGTAATGATGATGGATCTCTATGTGCTTCGTTCTGGCATGAAACATTGGATTTCTGGTCCTAGCAATAGTGCTATTGTTATCACAATAGATGGTGGTTGGATGCTCAAGAACAAAATATAGATCTGACAATATCCTTCTTATCCATACCGCTTGAGAACTTACCGATGAAGCTGCAATGTATTCTCCTTCTGCTAAAGAAAGAGCCACTGTTGCCTGTTTCTTACTACTCCAGGATACAACTCCATAGCCAAATGAAAAAACATAACCAGATGTATATTTCCTATCATCCACTGAACCAACCCAATCTGAATCTATGTAACCAACTAGTTCAAACTTGTCAGTGGGAGAATATTGAATGCCAAAATTATGTGTACCACTCACATACCTCAAAATTCTTTTAGCATCCTGCCAATGTGACTCATGTGGATCCTGCATGAACCGAGAGACAAGGCTCACAACATACATTATATCAGGCCTACTAGTTGTGAGGTACATGAGGCTGCCAACCAAACTCCTATACCGAGTTGCATCAACCTTGGGACTAGCATCTTCCTTGGTTAGTTTTTCACCAAGGCCTATGGGGGTTGCAAATGCTTTGCACACCACCATGTTAAACTTCTTCAATAAATCAGCTATATACTTGGATTGAGAAATAAGTATACCTTATGATGTTTGTTGTACTTCCACACCAAGAAAATAGTGCATAAGTCCCAAATCTGACATTTCAAATTCTTGTTTCATATTTGCTTGAAACTTCTCCATGAGAGCTTTTCTATTACCTGTATAAATCAAATCATCAACATATAGGCAAACTATGAGAATATCATTACCAATACGTTGGACATACAAGGTAGGCTTTGAGTGGCTTCTGTTGAATCCTTTCTTCATTGAATAACTGTCAATTCTGGAATACCAAGCACGAGGAGGTTGCTTCAACCCATAAAGGGCTTTTTTCAACTTGTTGACTAAGTGTTCTTTTTCTGGAACTTCATCACCCATAGGTTGTTCTACATAAACTTCCTCATCTATGTAACCATTAAGGAATGTTGATTTCACATCCATCTGAAAAATTGGCCACTTGTATTGTGCTGCAATAGCCAATATAATCTTGATTGTGTCAAGACGATCCACTGGAGCAAAAGTTTCTGCATAATCCACTCCAGGAGTTTGTGCAAACCCTTTGGCAACTAGTCTTGCCTTATGGCATTCTATTGAACCATCTGCATGATATTTGACTTTGTAAATCCATTTCACACCAATCACTTGCTTACCTTTGGGAAGTGAAACTAATTCCCAAGTATTATTCTTATGAATGGGATTTATTTCATCATTCATAGCATTAACCCATACGGGTTCTTTTGTTGCTTCTTCATACACAGAGGGTTCATCTTTAATTGTACTAAACAAAGCAAAATTAGCAATTGGATTTATATTGGTACTCCTTTGATAAACATCAACTAAACTTCATACCTTTCATGGAACGAATGCCAGAGGTGATGGTGGAGGTGAATCTTCACCTGAGTTTGTGTTACTTGAAGAACTAGCTGAGCTTGGAGGACTTGAACTGGAGCTAGAAATTCCACTTGAGCTTGTGGGGAGAGGAGGAGGACCACTGTTATCTTCCATGTTTAAGATTATTGATGGATTTTTCTCCACATCATCTTTCCATTGCCATACTCCACCTTCCACAAATTCCCAAAGATCTTGGGATAAAAGTAGGGTCTTCATCTTGATACTCCAATAATCATAGTTTTCTCCAGTAAACAATAGAAGCTGAAATGCTAAATCTTTTCCATTAGCCATCTGGAAATAACTGTTGTTCTAACCTGAAACCTACACAATCAGAACTCTTGCAATCTGATACCAAATGAAAGATTATGATAAAATCGCAACACACAGAAAAAACAAAACTAAAAGAGAAGAACACAATTATTTTCAGAACTGATAATCTTCATATTAAAAAACTCTAACCAAAATTACAATAACAGTAATTGCGTTATAAACAATCATTTTCCTAAGAATAGGAAAAACAAAAGCTTAAAACAATAAAACTAAAAAATCTGTTTTATAACTAAGACTATAAAACTAATTCTATCCTATCTTAGCAATATATGATTGCTGATTAATAAAAACAAGAAATCTGTTTATTTATACGTAGCAGTTTGGATATGGGAACTACTGTTTAAAAAACTGTTTTATTAAATAAAACTAAAAGCAAAAAAAAAATCGCCTTTGTATCATTCGAGCTTATCTTCACAAACATGACAATGATAAAATATTGCGGGTTGCTAAAAAACAGCATCAAAATGCATACTAAATAACGTAGAATGTTAGTGATATTTATTACACTCCATAGTTAAAACCAAATTCTTTGGATGTTTGAATAATCGTGTAAAAATAATTACAAAGTGATGCTTGAATACGAATGACAGTACAATCTATCCAAAGAATATAGTCCATCATAATATGTCAAAATATTTTGATTTAAAATGTCATTTCATCTGAGATTCTCAGAAAAATGATGCTGAATTGAAGAATTAAAATACATCTAACACTCGAAAGCAATTTACAGATATCTTCATAAAAACAATTATAAACAATCGTGAAGAAGCTCAATTTTTAAATATTGAAGATCATCTTGTAAGATAATTGAAGCTGGTTGCAAGACTCCATTCAACCTTCAAAGTTTTATTTTCTAATTTTAGAAGAGTTTTTTAATAATCTAAAACCTTTTAAGTGGAAACACTTTTGCTGGTTATTTATTATATATTTGCTGTTTTGGATTGCTGTATTTCTATGGCTGCATGAATGGTGAAAATTTTTAATTAGACAAGTTTTATGGCCTTCGTCCCATGGCGGATATGGCAGTGCTTCTTTAGAGGTGGATTGAAATGTTTCCATTTTTAACAATATTCTTCCACAACTTTTGGCAAGTATTTTGTTTTTCCATAAGCTTCGAGGTGGGTTGTGAAGGAAATAGGGGAGCAGCAGATAACAGAAAAAGAAACACAAGATTTATATTTATCAAAATAAAACATGACATCTTACAGATATGGACTGAAGCATAGACTGTCCATACACCATAGACTGAAGCATTACATGGTAGACTGTCCATACACCATAGATTTATGTTTCTACTCTTCATACACCATAGACTGAAGCATTACATAGACTGTCCATATGGAGACTCAATTTCATTCTGCTGTTACTCAACTTCACAGCTTGTAAGATAATTGAAGCTGGTTGCAAGACTCCGTTAAACCTTCAAAGCTTTATTTACTAATTTTAGAAGAGTTTTTTAATAATCTAAAATCTTTTAAAAGGAAACATTTTATTTTTCATTATTATATATTTTTAATTTTAAACACTTAAGTGCTGTTTTGGATTGCTATATTTCTATGGCTGCATGAATGGTGAAATTTTTAGATGCTCTACTCCATTATATTAAGAGCAATGATAATCTTTAAAAGAGACGCCTTGAAACTGTTGTGTAATTTGTCGTCTCAAAAATAATGACATTTTTGCATTTGCTGACAGCTCATTTTCTCCTCTGTATTGTATGATGATTTATTTGTTTTGCTCTCATCTGTTAGTGTTATTTGTTTTTTTTCTATTATTATTTATTTATTGGCTGGTTTAAGGAATAGAACCTATTTCAGAATCTTCAACCTCCTGTATATCTTGGAGCCAGTTATGCTTGCGAGCAACATGGATGTGACAAGGTTTATCTTGAATGTAACAAGCGAGAGAATTCTAGTTGCAATGGTGAAGGCTGCTCGCAGCGATTAAAAGACTAATGTAACCTGTGAATTTTTTGAATCTTTGTTTGCATAGTCCGGCTAATGCTTCCTCTCAATTATGTCTATGGAATCAACTTTGCAGTGCAGACAGAGAGAAAAAAAATGTTTAGGCGATTGGCAAGAGGTAACTAAATATGTTTTCAAATCTATTTGTTGCAGCATTGGTCTTTTTAATTTGTGGTATGCTCATTTTGCTCGAATAACGATTTGATTGATTTGCTTACACATTATTGAGCATTTGTCCACACATGTATGTATCACACAATATCAATATATAATGAGCTCTAGAATTCTTGGAAGATTGAAGTGCATTACACAAATTTGAAATCAATTAGCTTTGGTTTAAGTTAAGGAATACTCTTAATCTAATTCTATGAACGATTGGCTTTTTCTTAATGTAACGTTTTCATTTAAAATTGGACAAGTTTTATGGCCTTCGTCCAATGGTGGATACGGCAGTGCTTCTTTAGACGTCGATTGAAATGTTTTCATTTTTAACAATATTGTTCCATAAATTTTTGGCAAGTTTTCTGTTTTTCCATAACCTTTGAGTCTGGTGGTGAAGGAAATAGGGGAGCGGCAGAAAACTGTAAAAGAAACACAAGATTTATATTTATCAAAATAGAACATGACATCTCACAAACATTTAACTCGGCTTCTACTCTTCATACAACATAGACTGAAACATTACATAGACTATCTATTATGTGTTGGAGATTGTGAAGCAGTCACTGGTGAGGAGGGACCTCAAAGAGATCAATTTGGACCAATCAGCAAGAGTAGCACATCGGAAACACAAAGATATGATGGAGGCAATGCAGAACAGATTGATTTATTTTATGAAAATTGATTACAACCAACCGATAACAACCGGGTTACAGCGTAACTAGCTCACAAGCTTGACAGAAAATACAGAATAGGTCACAACCGAGACCTTGAATCTTAAGATCTATCATCTACGCTCAGTCTATCTACTTCATTCTTCGATTGATTACATTCTAATGCACAATTACAATTATATATACAATCCAAAGGATCCAATCGCCCCAAAAAGGGATCAAAACCCGAAGAACAAGACCTAATGTGTAAATTCAACAAGGTTGGCCTCCGCCAAGAGATTCCTTTGGAAAATCCAAAGGATGAAGTGTAGATCGTGGGAAAAAGTGGGCCACAAGCCAAGGAACATTGGAATCAACGCCCAAGGCTCCACAAGCTTCGGAAAGGGGTTCCGGTAGATCACCAAAGTAGGTCAAGGCAACCGGTAACAAGAAATTGTTAAGGAAACCGATAGCGATATCTTGCTGTAAAATGATCCAAATGTGATGTGGGTTGGAAATAAGAAACATGATCAAGTCTTCAAGTAGAATCCAACTCCACAGGATCAGGTGAGCCAAAACCGAGATACTCAGAAAGAAAAGCTGAAAGAAAATGTTTTTGGTTGATCCAAGATTGCTATGAACTGTGGATGCTCTTGCATCAGATTGTAATCCCAACTACCACTTAGTTCAATCAGCTCCATATCCATTATATCTTCCATCATATCTGGAGACATTTAAGACAAATATTGAAGGCATATTTTTGATAGATTCAAATACATCTTCATTCATTGCTCCAACTTTCTCAATGTACAATCTCTAAGTTTCTACGGATTGTGGACAATAGGAAATTTTTTATTTTACGTCTGATCTTTCTCTTCCGTATATGAAAGGCTTTCTATATTTAGAATGGATCAGTATTCTATATCTACTCTCTTGTGGGAGTCCATCTCTGCAAGTCCATTTCTACAGAGCTCTAAAAAGTTATTTTTAAGAAATTTAATTATAGAAGAATGAAATTATGTCTGTTGGTTATTGGAGCAGCAGCTCAAAGAATAATGTAAATTTTAATATGTAAAATATGATTTTAATTTGTTTTTGTTTTGTCTCCCCCTTCATTCCTTCATCTAGTATTACAGCAGGGAGATCAGGGTAAAGTTGAAGAAAGTTGATGTCAAAGTAGAAGGATGTTGTCCAAATGCTTCAAACAGTTTGTTGTTGAAGACGTGGAGCTAAAGAAATCTACTTGAGTTGAGGATTTATTAGTCTCCAAAAAGGAGAAGGAGAATTGTTGAGGAGTGGTGAGCACCATCTTGCAAGAGAGGGATGATAAGAGCATAGTAGAGATGGAATGTTGTAGATGTAGTCACCTGCAAGAGGAAACGAGATTACTAGTTTGCAGTCAGTCAAAGATAGAGGACATGGATGGTAAATTCTAGTCTCTAGCAAAAAAAACCGTCGTAGAAAATAAGCCCAACAATTGGGTTTTGTCTCTAAGAAGTGGGTTGTAGAAAGAAAAGACTATGTTTGAACTAAAAATCATGGAGAATTACTATTGACGGAGATTAAAGGTTAAATAATATCAAGGAAGATTTTAAGTTGAGTGGGAAGAAAAGTTTTTTTATCAATGTTAAGAAAGTCTAGGAATAAGGTTTAAGAGTCATAGCGTAAAGGAAGAAAATCATAAGTTGAGAGGAATTGTTGAAGCTGGTCAAAAGAAAAATAGCAAACTGAAGAGATGAGATCCCTAGATTTTGTAGTAGATTTAGGCATAGAAACAAGAACAAAGGCCTGCAAAGAATTGTTTTGTTATCAGAGTTTGTGATCTAAGAGATTGTGGTTTGAAAGGAATTTGAAGGATTAAAATATGTGAGTGTGTATGAAGTGTTTAGTGGTAAAGGTGCAAGAAAAAGCTGCTAAGTGTGAGGAGGCCACATGTAGAAAGAAAGAAAACAAAGCAGTTGAATGCAAAAATATCTCCAAAGAATATAGTGGTCACAGAGTTTAATGAAGCCACAAAAGTTTAAGGTTGTGGCATTTGAATCAAAGATTGTTTATGGTGATGGTGTATTTTGTCAAAGAAAAATTTAGTTTTTTTCTAAATGTGCCCGTGCGAGGGGGTTGTAGACAAGAGAGGTTTAGAAAAGAGTTTGAAGATCGAAGAACAAGATGTAGTCATCACCCAAGGGAGAGGTTGTAGCCTGAAGAAAGACACCAAGATTGGTTGCTGAGAAGTCAAAGAAAAACATTCCACTAAAATGGGTGAAGGCATACTTGTAAGAGAAGCCACAGAAGAAGACAAGAATCATTAGTGTCAAATGAAGGTTGAGAGAGAGCTTGTGTAGAAGATCACTTTCAAAATCTACAGAAAAATGTAAGAAAGAGAATTTGATAAAATATTATATTTAAAGTCTATAAACCTGAAGATGGAAGGAGGATAATAGTTGTTGGATATTGTGAAAATATGAAAATACAGGTGAAGTTGTTAATATGATTGAATTCTGCAGCATTTTGGTTCTATGGAAGAGATGCTTAAGGCCAGTAGAGCCCATTGAGATCCCCGAGCACCGACAGTGTAACTCTATGGGAGGTGTTGATAAAACAACTAAATCACATCTGAAGTTACGATGGACTAGTTACCAAAAAGGCTAGAGCACATGGTTAGAGCATCCCAATAGCAACATGGGATTTCCTAGGTTCGATCTCTGGAATTTGAAGATTGTGGATGTCGAAGCATCAGTGAAAGAGATAAAGAAAACAATTAGAATTTATAGTTAGGATTAAGGGGGACTTTTGGAGATTGTAATACCAGCTACCACTCAATTTAGTCAATTCAATATCCTTTGTATCTTCTATCCTATCTACAAACATTTAAGACAAAGATTGAAAGCATATTTTTGATAGATTCAAATAGATCTTCATTATGTACCATCTCTAAGTTTCTATGGATTGTGGGTAGTAAGAAAATCATTATTTTATGTCTGATCTCCCTCTTCCATATACGAAAGGCTTCTATATATTTAACGATCTATATTCTGTATCTACTCTCTTCCGGGAGTCCAATTCTGGAAGTCCAGCATTGGATGTCCATTTCTACAAAGCTATAGAAAGTTATATATAAGAAGTTTAATTATAGAAGAATGAAATTATTTCTGTTGGTTATTGGAGCAGTAGCTCAAAGAATGATGTAAAGTTTAATGTATAATGTGATTTCTATTTTTTTTTGTTTTGTCTCCCACTTAATTCCTTCATCATGGAGACTAGATTTCATTTAGTTGTTACTCAACTTCATAGCTTCTTAACTTAACATGCCATCTTACAAGAACCATTTAGCATCTTTGCTATTGTAAGACCTCTATGCTTTTCTACATATTTCCAAGAAAGAGAGAAAACCAAATATTAAATTATATTTAACTTTTTACTTAGATTTGCATTGTATGAGTGTAGAAATAGGTAAATTTTGCTGTCTAAAAACTTTATTTAAATTAGTCCTATCTGCAACAAATGGTGAGAAAGATGAGGTAGAGAAATAAAAAATTCATGTATCTAAAATGATGGACATGGCAGTTGATGGAAAGAAAAAAAAAAGTTCTGCAAAGAGATTAATTATGGCAGTTTGGATTAGACTTTGACACTCCCCATTAATTACAACTACCAATTCCAATTTCAACCTTCAATTCTTCTACTACTATGCCAGTCAAACAACCTATTCATTTCTCCCTTGAGAAAGGGAGTCTCTTCTTTTTAGTAGCATTATCCTTACTTCTGCAAATCTTCAATATTCTTTTCAAACATATCTTCAATTATCTTTTAGTGATTTACCTTATATGGAAGTATCATTTGTTTGCTATCTTTCAAACAATTTGATCTTCTAATAGCTATGGCTGTATTAAACTTTGACTTTGCCTGCTTCTTCTCTTCTCTTCAACATCTTCCTCCACATTTTTTGCAGTGGCTTCTCTTCAACTAGAACTAGTGATTTTTCACCCATGACTCAAAAATTCAAATCTTAATTTATCACTACCTTTGTTTACATTAAAATGTTTAGGCATATACAACCTTTTTAACATATTTGTTACCTTTATCCAAGTAGATCTATCAATCCATCCATAGTTAATGTGCATACAATCTTTCATAAAATTTTAATTCCACTCTCTATTCAAACATGACTTTTTAGAATGATTACTCAACCCACAAATTCAACAAGGGTGAAGATCCCAACAAGTCTTCTTTTTATGTCCTCTATGAAAGTGTGAACATTGCATTCATTGAGCTAATTTGCATGAACTTGTAACACATACTACATTAGTTCTAACTTTCTTACCATGTCCAAGGCCTTCATTCTCGTGCCTCATAATTGGCTAAATGGGATCTCTTATTCCTTGCCCATATTTTCCTAGTCCTCTTCCTTCATATCCCATTTTCAACATCATCTTTAAACCAATATTATTTTTAGAACAACCTTTGTTCTTAACATCACAACTTACACTTGAAAAAGTTGGGACTCACAAATATCCTTCCCTTCAACTTCACCATTTTCACCTAATGAATCTTTACATACATCATCCATATCAACTAAAGGACACAAAGCATTTGTATCACATGTGACATCACATAGAAAACAATTCAACTCTAGACTAACATTCTCATGTTTCAACAACTTGACTTTTTTTTCTAGATCTTCATTTTTCTTCTTAATTTAATTAAGCAATTTCAAATTTTCTTTTGATTAAGACTCTTCACGCGTATTGTCTTCTTCAATGTCTTAGGCCTTTTCTATTCTTTCAATGTGATGAGCTTTTCAAACGACAAATAGATCACTCTTGCTTTAGGGACTCTACTTTCAGCCTAACACTCACTAATCTTCCCTTGAGGTGTTGATATCAGATGAAAAAAATAGGGGATTAACAAAGAATAGAAAATGAAACACAAGATTTATGTTTATCAAAATAAAACATTACATTTCACAAACATTTGACTTTGCTTCTATTGTTCATATAACATAGACTGTAAAATTACATAGACTATCCATCATGGAGACTCAATTTCATACTATTGTTATTCAACTTCACAACTTCTTAACTTAACATGCCATCTAACATCGTTGTTGCTATAAAACTTCTATACTTTTCTCCATATTTTCAACAAAGAGAGGGAAAATCAAATATTAAATTACATTTAATTTTGCATTTAAATATGCAATGTATGAGCATCAAAATAGTTAGATTTTGCTTTCCAAAAATATCATTTAAATATGTCCCATCTATAGAAAATGGTGAAAAGGATAATGGGGAAATAAAAAACTCACATACTTGAAGTGATGGACATGACAGTTAATGAAAAGAAGAGAAAGAGTTCTATAGAGAGATTAATTATGGTAGTTTGAATTATACTCCAATAGATTAAGGAGAACTCTAAACTTCTTGAAATCCAACAGATTAAGGATAACTCTAAACTTCTTGAAATGCACTAGTAGACACATTTTTTATTTCTATTATTGGATTTAAATCAAGTTGATATTATGAACTTATTTCTATTATTGGATTTAAATCAAGTTGATATTATGAATTGTGTTGCATGCATTCTTAAAGAACAACATTTTAAAATTTTGCATGTATTATTTTACTTTGGGATGGGTTATTAAAGATATGATGGTGAAGCTAATTTTTGATCGTAAAAATGATGGTCTTGATAACCATTAAGATTGTAGATACATGCCCATTTTAAGAAATGTAGTTGGAAACGAAGTCAAAGCAAAATCTTATCGGCATTTCGAATAGTTATGAAAACATGGGCAGCATCGAAAGAGGATTTGAGAACTTCATCCTCACTTTGACACCATACTCTGAATTTACCAATCTAAAGAAATAGAAAGTGGGAAGTTCCAAATGCATTATCAGGTCCTAACATGTCTTTCAAAAATGAAGGTGTCAATGATTTCATGGTTTCAAACGCTGAAAGACGTTTCCAAACTCCTCACTCCTGCTAACGATGCTAGCTTCGTTTTGATGCAAAATTTATAGATCATGTCTAGATTAAAAAGTAATCAATGCTCTGATAGTGATGGATACATTGGCGGCTCAGTCTCCGACGCTCTTTATGAACCAACGGTGAAGTGGGTAATATAAACATTTCACTAGGGTTTTAGAACTATTTCATGGATCCGACGGTGATTTATTAAATGAGGAAAAATAATAAAGGTTTGGACATTTCACTAGTGGAAATAATTGCAATGTGCTCTCAATATAAATTTATCACAAAGGTTTTACAAAACTGCGAGCAAATACAACTGCCAAGCTTAAGATAGATTGGTGGAGGATTTTATTTTTGTAGTAGTGGTGAGCCCAATCACTCTCATCGAATTTTGAAGGGAATGAGAATCAAATATTTAAGATGCTTACAACATGCGAGAGAAGATGAAGAAAGAGTATCCGCCATCCTCTCACTTCATAATTACATGCAAAATCTGGAATGCCCACAATTGATTTCTGCAATGATGAAAGTCAATTCAATTAGGTTGAAACAGTTAAAACAAGAGACGCTCAAAATAAAGTTGTCGAAAAGGCCTTCGAAACTTTCAAGAAAAGAAATTGGTAGGATGGCTATGATTGTAACTTTGATGTTAGAATAGTAAATATTTACAAGAAATAAATAAGTTTAGAAGTCAGTAGAACCTGCATACAGATTATTTGGATCTAGTCAGAAAATGAAGAAACAAAACACTTAGGGAAAAATAGAAAAAAAATAGAGCGCTAATAGAATTGCAGAATAAAATAATAGATTTTTCATAAATTGCAATGATTGATAAAAATTGTTGAAACAATTGATACGACGAAGAAGCATTAACTCTTAGTTCTCATTAGTTTGGTTACATGTGGAAAGATCGTATGTAATTTATGGAGAAAACACAATGAAAATGTGTGAATGAAACTAGAGACTCCTTGATTAGCTTATGAATTAAACGCTTGAGCAGTATGTTCAAAACTTATGGAGAAGACTAGGAATAATACTAAGTTGGATTGAGTTGGAGTTGATGCTAACACCCCTCCTTGAGTGTAACTAAGGAAGAAAACAAAATCCTAATGAAAGGAAGTAAAAGAGAAAAGAGGAAAAACCCCATGGGAACAAAAAACCCCCTCAAAATAGATGCTAACTATGCAACTACTATGTTGCAGTGTCCTTCACCCCAAGAAGGTCTCATAGAGAGTGAAACTTCTATTCAATGAATGTCTTTGTGAAGATGTCAGCAATTGGGTGAGAAGTAGGACAATACTATAAATTAATGAGTCCATCATGGATCAAATCTTGGATGTAGTGCATGTGGAACTCGATATGTTTGGTTCATTGTCTTTATATAGGATCTTTGCAAAAATTCAATGTACTCTGATTATCACACAAAATAATAGTCGAATGATGAAAAAATTGTTGGTGTAAATAACTATTCATCATAGATATTATTACACCTTACTTAAGTTTACTTAGGAAATGCATTTCATAGTAGTTTGGGTATGAGACACTTGGGTGTTTGTGCCACATTGGGATAGTGTGTGTAGGAGAATTTCCACCTTTTATGGTGTTGATCTTGTTGTTACACTCCACATTCAGTGGGTGATCCACCTCATGTGGACTATTATATTGTTTCTCCTACCGATCCACACCTATTTCCTACCTACCCTTGTTTCTTATTGAGCCACATGTCATGTTTGTGTGCTCACATATCCATATAGCCTTGCCTATATAAGCAGACTTATATTCATTATATGCAACGATTGATGATCCAGTTGATCAGTATTTTCATCTTGATAGAATACAGTTTATTTCTATCATATATTTTGTCTCTCTTATTTGTGTTTTCCATTGCCTCTTGATCTTGGCAAAATCTCACATGGTATTAGAGCCATTAGAGTGTCATTGGTTTGCTAATTGAGAGAAGTTTGATGATATTTGGGGTTGTGTATTTTGGAGTTTTCTATTGCAAGTTATTATTGAAGCTTGATGGTTCAAATCTGAGGTTACCATTGGATTGAGGAGGACCAAGAAAGTCAGTTTTGCTTTTTTTTTCATCCAAATTGGACTTCAGAAGCCAAATCTAGAGGCAATTGAAATTTGATGCTGTGGCGAAAATTTTCCAGAAATTATAATTTTGCAGCCAATTTTCAAATAGTGATATCTCACTCATCCGGACTCATTTTTTCAAGAAATTTATTTTGTTTTGGGGTAGAATTTCATGATCTGTACAGTGATGTAGGAGTTTTCTAGTTTTTGGATACAAGTTTTTCGAAAATCGTGAAATCCTGATTTTTACAACTTTGGAGGCTTTGTTTGGGCTCATATGGACTCCTTTTTAGGTGCCTTTTTTTTGAAAGTGCATATTTTTTCATCTACTTTCATAATATGCCATCTGTTTGCAATGATTTTAAGTAGAAATTATACTTTCAGTATTTGGCCATTTTTGGCATATTTGGTACTTGCATTTTGCTTGGATCTCAGTTTAGATCACTAGCAGTATTTGTTGAAGTCTCTTAGATCTCATTTTGAGAAGTTGTAAATTGAAATCAGAAGTCCACTTTGCCTTGTTTTGCAAGTGGCCCATTGTATACACACTAAGTATAAAGTGCCAAAATCACCATTTTGGAGGGATTTCTTGATTGAGTATTTTGGGGGGGTGTCTTGTGTGATTGTGTCTCTCTCTATCTTGTGTTTTTTCATTTTGGTGCTATGGGTTCTCCTAAATTTCCACTTTTAACTCCTCATAATTATGCATCATGGAAAATTAAGGCATGGAATAAACTAATGGAAAAAAGACTCATTCATTATGTAAATGAAACTATTATAGCACCACCTGATCCTAAGGCTGATCCTAATGCTCAAATTGAATGACTTGCTAAGAATGCTATGGCACTTGGAACTCTTAGAAAGTATATATCAGATGACCTCATTTTTCACATTGATAAGTGTACAACAATTAAAGAGGCTTGGGATATTTTTAAGAAATTGAATGGTCAAGTTGATGAGATTAAGGGCTACAAACTTGGTAGTGAACTCACAACTTTGGATCCCAAGGATTTTGATACAATCCAAGATTATGTCACAAAAGCAACTAAGTTAAGAGCAAAGCTAAAGGATTATGGAATTGACAAAAATGATGCTCAATTGGTTTATAACTTGTTGGAAAAACTTCCTTCAGAGTATGTAGCCTTTGTATCTAGCTTTCACACCCATAGGTTAGCTCAAGGTTCCTCATACACTTCTCCCTCATTTGATTCATTCACGGAGATGTTGATACTTGAGCAATCTATGTTGACCACAATGGGGATTCTCAAATCTTCAAAGTCACAAGCTTTGGTGGCTAACAAAGGGAATCAAAGTAATCAAGGAAAAGGAAAGAATCATAAGCAACCTAAGTCTAAACCACAACAAGATGGAGCACAATCTTCCTCTCCACAACAAGGTGATTCACCATTCTCACCTAACAGGAAATCACATAGGGACAATCTTTTTTGTGGATATTGCAAGAAGTCAGGACATGATGAACATCATTGTTATAAGAAGGATATTGATGAGTTGAAGAATCTTCTTGAGAAGAATAGAATCAACCTACCTTCTAGAATGTCTACATCAGTTTCTTCTTCCGAGGATAAAGGAAAGGATCACTCTTTTGGGATAGATAAAAGAAAGGGACAAGCTCTTTGTGCTACTACAAGTCATGATTTAGGGAGATGGCTTCTAGATTCAGGGGCTTCTCATCATATGGCATCTTCACAGTCTATGTTTTCTACATTTGAGCCTTACCACATGCTACAGATTTTGATGGGCTATCCTACATACATGGATGTGATTGGGAAAGGATCTATTGCCATTGGGGATAACTCCTTCGATGATGTGTTGTGTGTACCCCACTTGACAAATAATCTTCTTTCCATCTATCAAATCACACATGGGGCAACTAGGAAAACTATGGAGTTCACACCTAATTCAGTTATCATTAGAGACTTGGAGAGTGGAGCTATCATTGCGACTGGGGTGGTTGATCATGCATCCCAATTGTGACCCCATTCTTGAGCCTTGCATTTCATCTCCTTCTATTGATATCACACCATCTATTGCACCTGATGGTGCAGCTAATGCGACAGTTTTGCCTTCTTATGATTTAGTGCAGCAGGATATTTCATGTCTTCCAACTTCAGTTGATTGGGATGCCTACTTGACAGACATTGTAGGTTTGTTTGTGGACTGCTACATTGCAGATTTGGGAGACACCATTAATGACATTCATCTTCTCTTTGATGAAGATGATCCTTCTTTGATTGTTGTGAGGGATCACTCTGACCCTCTTGTACATTCTCTACATGATCAATCTTTAGAGGTTGACATGATTGTAGATACTTTTGTACAACACTTGGAGGAGGTCTCTTTATCTTTTGAGGAGACATATGAGTCTTTGGATATTGTTCTACATTCATCTCAACTAGATCTTAGAGTTCCTCTTTCAGCAGTGTTGCACAGTTTACCACCTTTGGAGGGGGTACCTTTCAACATCGACATGGGGACACTTGAGCAGTTTTCAGAGATTCTTTTCATTATGAGTATTTTTTCTCCATCTTCCTTTCATGGTTGGGGAGACTTCATGGATACACCTTTGGTTTTGTTTCTTCCTAAGGGGAGGAATGTTGTTCGACGTTCATGGAGCAATTTCTTCATTCATCTTCGAGCTTCTATCATTGGTGCAGATTCCAGATTGAGGGGGGGCTTCCTAGTCTCTCATCTTCTCTCATATGGGGGGGACTTTTTCCTCACATGGGGTTTTGTCCTTCACATACTTCTATGAGAGTTCTTTGTATCTAGTTTTCATCTCTCTTTTGGGGGAGGGTTTTTTCCCATTGGGTTTTTCTCTCTTTCCCCGCTTTGTGAGAGATTTCCTTGCATTGGTTTTCATGCATTTGTATTTGTACATGGGTACCTAACATGGCCTCGTAGCTAGGACCCATCTTGCATTGCTTAGTTGTATTGTAGACTTAGGTGCATTCCCCTAAGTTGCACTTAAGGGGGGGTGTTGATGTAAATAATTATTCATCATGGATATTATTACACCTTACTTAAGTTTACTTAGAAAATGCATTTCATAGTAGTTTGGGTATGAGACACTTGGGTGTTTGTGCCACATTGGGATAGTGTGTGTAGGACAATTTCCACCTTTTATGGTGTTGATCTTGTTGTTACACTCCACATTCAGTGGATGATCCACCTCATGTGGATTATTATATTATTTCTCATACCTACCCACACCTATTTCCTACCTACCCTTGTTTCTTATTGAGCCACATGTCATGCATGTGTGCTAACATATCCATATAGCCTTGCCTATATAAGAAGGCTCATATTCATTGTATGTAACGATTGATGATCGAGTTGATTAGTATTTTCATCTTGACAGAATATAGTTTATTTCTATCATATATTTTGTCTCTCTTATTTGTGCTTTCCATTACCTCTTGATCTTGGAAAAATCTCACAAACCAAGTTCAATCAAGATTTTCTTCAACCAAATAGCCTAAATGGTAACATTGATTGCACCTCTATATTTGGTCTCTATAGGTGATAAAGCAATGACAAATTTCTTCTTTCTTGATAAACAAATGGGGCCAAATCCCAAAATAAGAACATATTTACAAGTAGATTTGCAATCAATGTTGTCACCAACAAAATTGGAATCAATATATCCAATGAGATCAAAATTAAATCCTATTGAACAATGAATCCCATAGCTAATTTGTCCTTGAACATATCAAAGGATACACTTTGCAACTTGTCAATGTAGCTCATGTGGCCCCTTCATGTATCTAGAGACAACCCCCATTGCATATGAGAGATTTTGACAAGAGTAAGTGAGAGGTAGAAAACTCCCCACAAGCTAACGGTAGTGTGTGAAATTAACTAATGGTGTGTCCTTTCCATCGTCAAGAATCACCCCACATAGGAAAGGTGTGGCTATAGGCTTGCAGTCGGTCATTTGAAACCAAGCCAAGAGATCTTTCACATACTTGGACTGAGAAACTTTGATTCTCGATGCATTATAGCTGATTTGAAGGCCAAAGAAAAAGTGTAGAAGACCCATGTCTGTCATGGAAAATATGTCATACAAAATAATTTTGATTGTAGCAATGGTTGTGGCTGAATCACCCATTATTAATAGATCATTTGCATAGAGTACTATGAGAAATAGAGAATTAGATATTCTCATCATATAAACACTTGGATCAGATTTGCATCACATGAAATTTTGAGATAGAAGATACAAATCCATTTTATTATTACTAGGCTCTAGGTGCCTGCTTGAGGCCATAGATTGACTTTTTGAGTTTGCATACCAATGAAGAATTTTGTACATACCTAGGTGGTTTCTCCATGTAGATCTCCTCCTTGAGATCACTATGGAGAAGTGCATTCTCCACATTCATATGATGTACCTCCCACCTTATTTTTCTTGCAATTGTGAGAGCCAACTGAATGGATTCCATTTTTACCACTTGAGAAATGGTCTTGTCTTAGTTTATGCCATGAACTTGCTAAAATCCTTTGGCTACCAATTTTTCTTTGTATTTATTCACTTATCCATATGTTGATTTCTTTTTCCTATAGACATACTTGCCCCTAACAAGATTGGGATCAGATGGAAGTGGAACCAAGTGCCAAGTATGATTTGCAATAAGGGAGTTGTATTCCTCATCCATGGTTGCTTCCTGAAGAGAATTCCCTACAACTTTTGCACAAGACTAAGGGTCAGATGCTTGAACCACATAGGCATGGATAAACATGTTGGACTCGGTAGATGACAGTGCATTAGGGACATCATATAGATTAGCTAAGCTTCTTGTTATTTAATTTCTCATAGGGAATAATGAATCATCACTAGAATCCATATCAGGGATTGGATGTGGATCTACACATGCATGATTTTGTTCATCTGAATTACATCTATATATATCAAAAACCAAATCAAAATGATTGGAAACATCATCTTTGATATCTATAAGAGGAGAAAGCACAAAAGTGGTGGCATGTTTCTCTTGAGACTCATGTATGGTACTTTC